>NW_015386802.1:56784-70782 GCF_001527695.2 Protobothrops mucrosquamatus
TGAAATCCCCCAAGACCATAAGTCTGGGGGTCCCAACCGCCACCCCGGCTATCACGTCAGCCAGCTCAGGCAGGGCCGTTGATACATAGCAGGGAGCCAGGTATATAATCAACAAGCCCACTTGCACCCCTTGCCCCCACTTCACAAGGAGGGACTCCACGCCGTCTATCTGAGGCACAGTGGTCTCCCTAGGACAAAGACTCTCCCTTATGATGACCGCTACCCCCCCGCCCCTACCCCGGGTCCTCGGCCGATGAAATGCCTGAAAACCCGGCGGGCAGATGTCAACTAGAGGTATTCTCAGGCCTTCTTTTTCTCTCCTCTTTCCTGCAAGAACCATCTTTCTGGCTCTTCAATAAACTGCAACCTTCTTTCTAAAGCAGTCGCCGTGTTGTTTATTTATCCCCAGCTTGGATGAACCAGGATGAAGACTTTTCTTTCAACAATTTGGCACCCCAGAAATGGGACTCCAAGCTAACCTCTCCAATGAACTGAGACTGCTAAGCCCCATCTTGCTGGCAGCAGACCCATTGTGTCTGTGGATGTGTTTCCCAGGCCCTCCCCATGTGGAGCCAGGGTAGTAAAGGAAGTTTTGGGTTTGAGCTCAAGGGCTGCTTTGGAAAGAAGGTGAAGGTGAGTACCTCTAAATTTTAACTTTAAAGTCCAGAGAAACAAAGGAAATGTGTATATGTCTCTGTATGTGACTGAGAAGACCCTTTATTTCCAATCACAGTTGGACTTTGCTCCTTCTGGTCTTTCCTAGCCGCAGAAAGGATGTGTTCAAGTGGCAGACCCTGGAAAGCATGGGGATTTGGCCAGAGTGCAGGACCCTTTGTTAGGAAAAAGGGAGAGGCTGTGTGAAAATGGAATCAAATGAGTGAATGAGAGAATTGGATTTGGGCAACTAGCTGGTAAGGCCCTGTAAGCAAAGCCCACCTGTAGGAAGCACAGGTCTTCCCAGACTTCTTCTAAGTCTGAAAACTGACAGGCGGGGTAGTGAACAGAGGCCAGGTACCTGTTGCAACAGGTCCTCCTCGGCCAATTTATTTTTGTGGTCCGCAAAGTGACGGCAGGGAGTTCCCTAGGTAGGAAGGTCCCGTACTTCATTTAGGGAACCGAAGTCTTCCTGGGCAATTTTTTTAGTGCCCAAAAACTGGCAGGCGAGGCAACAGGGATAGTGTCGCTGAGAGCGGCTGGGAAGTGCTGTTAGGAACTTGACTGAGCTGATTGTATCCCATAGCGAAAGGGGAACATGGGTAGCAGCAGTTCGAGGGCTGGAATAAGGACAACTATTGGAGATTTGCTTGAGGTGTGGGACAAGAGGAGAATGCCTGTCCTGGATGGTATGAAAAAGAAAGCGAGCAAGACAAATTTGTGAAGAATGGGCTTTGCTAGGAAACCAATTTGGCTAAATAAAGGTACTTAAAGGGAAAATAAGAAATAGTGATTCTCTGTCTCTTTCTCTCTTTCTCTATGCAACCATGTGGTATGTTTAAAATGTGTGTCTTCCCTAACTTGAGTTATCTGAGATTTATGGTGGGAATGACTAGGATGAGATTTATGGTGGGAATGACTAGGATGACTAGTCATCCTAGTGACTAGGACCTAATGACTAGGACTTCTGTTTCCTTTTCTGTTCTCTTGTCTTTGTGTATATATGTTTGTCAAAGTCTTTGTGTGTGGGGTAAATGTGACTGTAATTGTCTCTAATTCAAAAAGAATGAATTTTAAAATTCTGCTAGAAATTCTGCTTAAAATAAGCCACAAAAAGGAAATACCTCATTCTGTTTGTCTGGCCAACAAACAGAGTGAAGAAAAATGTGTTTGTTTGTTTGTTTCTTCCTTACTTTCTCTCTTTGTACTTTTATGAACAGCCCAAAGTTACCAGGAGGGAATGTTTTAAGTTCATCTGCTGGAAAAGTTTGTGTCTAGCTACAAGAGCCTCCTGAAGCTCAAGTTTGCTTGTGTGGGGAAATAATCTTCTTCTTAAGTTACTTTTCTTATCCTAAAACTAATTGGTGAAACTACTATGAAGCTAATCCTGGAACATATAAGCATTTTTCAATCTCTAAAACAATGTGGTCTATTTTAGAATAAAGGCAGATTCTCCTACCCCTGGAAAATTGCACACCTTAAAATATTAGGCTTTTAAAATTATTTGGAGCTTTCGGCATTCTCAAGCTATCTAGCATTTAAGTTGCAAGTCCTTGTCTTTAACATGTTGCAAATGTTCAAGTTCAGAACTGAAACATTTCATTTTGTTGTTCTCTTACCAGAATCCAGGTTTCTTTTGACCTCATCTGTGATTGTCATTTGTCTGCCTATCTGTTTCTTTGACCACTGCAATATTAATGCCTTTTCAAACTCTGTCTGCAAGCTACCCCCCTCATGTACTTCTCTTTTTCTTATCCTTTGTTCTCCATGCCCTTGTCTGCCTCTCCTGGGAGAGTCCACCCAGAAAGGGAGGAGGAGATCTTGTTTTTATATATTTCAGCCCTGCACAGATGACCCCCCCAACCTTTGGAAGCAGAGCACACTGACCCAGACACTGCCTCCATCCATTTGAGCCATGGAATTGAGTTTTGAATCCAGCCATCCACTAAAAAGCCACCATGCAACCTGAGTGGAACATCTTCCCAAGTCCTACCATTCCCCCAGATGCCTGTGAAAAACTGCAGAGGAAGGAAGAAGTCCTGGAGCCACTGGTCCCATGTGAAGCCTCAGAAGAAAATTAGGAAGACTATGGGGGGAGGGTGGAAACTCATTGCAAAGTTTTCTTTCTTGCCCCATTTGTATTGTAATAAGCCAGTTGAATGGATTCGTGGAGTGATGGCATTTGAGATTAGTTGGCACAGCAAGTACTGAACACCTTGGACTTCTGTCTGGTGGGAGGGAAAATTTATCCAGAATGTTTGTATCGCCTGTTTTGTACGCACACACACCATCCATAATCACAGAGTCTCTTCCACCTACCTTCAGTAAAGTTCCCCAGGCTGATTTTTGCTTTATTGCACCAAAGCTTTGCATACACAACTTCCAGAATTTTTATTTATTTATTTTATTTATTTATTAAATTTATATACCGCCCTATCTCCCTTACGGGACTCAGGGCGGTGAACAGGCGATACTAAAAACCACAATAATAAATAAATAGTTTCTGTTCTAAAATCAAATTAAATAACAGGCCTGTTCTAAAAACACCCCATACAAAACCCCCCACTAAAACATAATCAAACTACGCCAGGCTGGCCGCACGGAATAGATGGGCCTTCAGGGCTCGGCGAAAAAGGCGCAGGTCTGAAACTGTACGTAGGTCGGGGGATAGGTCATTCCAGAGGGCAGGAGCTGCCACAGAGAAGGCTCTCCCCCTGGGGGTCACCAGCCGGCATTGTCTGGCCAACGGCACTCTAAGGAGGCCCTCTCTGTGGGAGCGGACTGGTCGAAGGGAGGTGTTTGGTAGGAGGCGGTCTTGCAAATACCTAGGTCCATTGCCATGGAGCGCTTTAAAAGTTGTTACTAACACCTTGAAGTGCACCCGGAAGGCCACCGGCAGCCAGTGCAGCTTGCGCAGGAGAGGTGTTACATGGGAGCATCTAGAGGCCCCCAAAATCCCCCGCGCAGTCGCATTCTGAACTAGCTGGAGCCTCCGGGTGCACCTCAAGGGGAGCCCCATGTAGAGAGCCCCATGTAGAGCCCCATGTAGAGAAAATTCCAAGGGGGAGGAAACCAGGCCCCCTCAGGCAATTGGCAATTCATATGCCCTGACTGAGGAAGTAGCAGGAAACAGATCTCCAAACCTAAGCCCTGAATATCTTGCACTGGTGTACCCAGATTAGTAATCTTAGGGCTCACTATGTGCACTTTAAGAAAAAATTTAATAGCCTGGCTTGAATACTGGCTAACCTCAATTGGACATTACAAACCTGGATGCATTGAACTAAGAGCTAAGACAGGAAACAACCCTTGAAAATGGGCAGCCAGTAGTTATGTACTGAGGCAAACCATGGCTGTGAAGAATTTTGGGAGGGATGTGCAAACCTGACTGGAATTCAAAGTGACATCCAACATTTGAAAATGATTGGCACAGAATATTGGAAACTATACATTTCTTTTCCACTTAACAAAATTTTTGCCCTAACTTTTAGAACTTTATGGGTTGGAAGCTCTCCTTTTGGGAGCCACTGAAGGGATCTTTTTCTGCTGCCTCCATTAGTGTCTTTTTGGCTTAACAGTTTAAAGCTTGTTTACCAAGTCTCCCTGACCAGATCAATTTTAATCTTGTGGCAGTGTGTCATTCTCACACTTATGGCACAAATGGGGGATTGAGGGAAGTCAGCTTCCCAGAGAAGGAAATATTAAAAGGGCAGAAAAATATATTTCCTCAAAAGGATTTTAAAAGCAGAAACCAACCCTGCCCCCAAGTCTCTCTGTCCCAAGCAGAAGCCGGCCCTGTATAAATGCAGATGTAAACCATCAGAAAGGCCCCAGCTAAGAGATCAAGAAGACAAAGACACCTAAAATCTGCATACCCCACCCAAACTCTAGGAGTTATTAGCTTCTGCACCAGGGAAGCAGGATATGATAATAGGACTAACCCACTACCATCAAAAATACCAGAAAGACATACCCAGACTCAGGTCAAAATACGTGACACAGGAAATACAAAGCCTAAAACAGGAACAGGAAATTATTCTAAACAAAAGGTTTCAGGGGGTATAAAAACCTACTTCCCACATGTGCTCAAGCCTTCTTTTTCTCTTCTCTTTCCTGCAAGAACCATCTTTCTGGCTCTTCAATAAACTGCAACCTTCTTTCTAAAACAGTCGCCGTGTTATTTATTTATCCCCGGCTTGGATGAACCAGGATGAAGACTTTTCCCTCAACACAAGAATTACCAATGTTCTATGTTGTTTTTATGTTTTAATCAAATATGACTGTGCATACACATGAGTTGTGTCTATCTGATTTTTCTGATGCACAAGATATGTCCACTTATAAGTACCCCAAGAAATTCCTTGAACAAGTTTATGTGTGCTCCCGGCTTATTTCTGTTCCTAAGTTTGTGAGTATGCAAGTGTGTTTCCTCCTTTTAGCTTTTCAGAATGAAGTAAGGAAGTAACATTTCTTTTCAAAAGGTATTTTTAGATTTTGGGAACTTTGTCCTCCCCTCCCAATTTTTAGCCCTATATAAGGCTTTCTTTCTACTTAAAGGTTTCCTTAACTCTGTTCTTTCCTGACTTCCTTGCTATATTCTGCTTCTAAACTGTTCACGTTCAGAAAGTCCCATCTGTCCATCTTTTCTCCTAAATCTTCCTTTCTTTGCCCAATTTGCACAATCATTTCTATTCCCCAGTTTCTACCCCTAGTTGCATTAAAGACTCTTACTGAACTAAAAGGGAAAAGGTATCACCAAGTACAGCAGTTGGCAACAAAATCTGAATAATCCTCTACTGCAGTTAAATTTGCAAATGAAGTATGGACATTTGAAGGAGTGGGGGAAACTTTGTAGTTGCAAGTGAATTGATGAAATCCTTTTTTCAATAATGATGAACTGTCCTTCAAATAGTTTCTTTTTGCAAATTTCTAGGAGGGGAGGGCTTTGTGTGTTTTCATTTACTTTATAATTCATCTCTGAGTCACCCACTGCTTTTCACAGTGCCCCGTGCCCCGTGCCCTTTCTCTAAGTCCCTCCTCCCTTGCAAGCCTAAACAGATCTTGAGTTTTCTAATCAAGGTGATCTGCTAAGGATTAAAGGGTGGATGGATGGGACAAGGTTTAGGTAAGACAAAACTTCATTGAGCTTCCATGGACTGGCATGGTTTATCTGAACTCAAGTATCTTTTTAACAACTTCTGATTCTGTAAGCAATCCAGGTACTGATTGAATGAGTTTCTATGTCTATGCATAGACATAGAAACTATTCTCCCAGAGGAAGGTATAGTACTAAATTCCTCTGCAGTTGAAGTAGGAATGTAATGGTCAATCCAAGTTTCACCTCATGGTTATTGGCATTTACACATACCTTGGGGGTTTACCATCTAGAACAATGCCCTCCAACGGGAGTAGTATGCATTACTACAATTATATAAAACTCTTATGATTTCTCTTTTGTATTGTGAAAATCAGGTTAATAAATATGCTGTGTACTTAATCCTAATATAACTCAAGAACCAGCTGTGGTTAGGTAAACAATGGATCATCCCCCACAAAGGCAGAAAGGAATTCACCTAAATCTGGGACTTTTTGCATATCCTGTACTGTGAAGCAAGTCTCAGTCCTTTTGGGGATTTCCTAAAATATAATAATAATAATAATAATAATAATAATAATAATAATAATAATAATAATAATAGTAAAGTTGGAAGGGACCTTGAAGGTCATCTAGTCCAACCCCCTGCTCAGGCAGGAAACCCTATACCATTTCGGACAAATGGCTGTCCAGTCTCTTCTTAAAAACTTCCAGTGTTGGAGCATTCACCGCTTCTGGAGGCAGNTTCTGGAGGCAGGTTGTTCCACTGGTTAATTGTTCTCACTGTCAGGAAGTTTCTCCTTAGTTCTAGATTGCTTCTCTCCTTGATTAGTTTCCACCCGTTGCTTCTTGTCCTGCCTCCAGGCGCTTTGGAAAATAGCTTGACTCCCTCTTCTTTATGGCAACCCCTGAGATATTGGAACACTGCTATCATGTCCCCCCTAGTCCTTCTCTTCATTAAACTAGACATACCCAATATTGGCACTGAGTTTTCACAGGTAGGCTGGTTACTTTATCAACAGAGAAAAGAAAACATAGGATTGTGGCCAAAGAAGGCAAACCTAAGCACACGCTCTCTATCTCTGAGCATGAAGTGCGCCCATTAGACTCTTCCTGGGGAATGTGGCAACAAGTTAATGCCCAAACCAGGTGATCCATCACCTTCTGGCACAAGGCTGGAAAAAAGCTCCCATCAAACATTTTAAAGGCTTCTTAAGTAGCAAATCTGCTTTCTGCTGGCTGTAAGTCATTGAAAAGGTGAAGATCACTATGGAACCTAGCCACATCGAATTCCAATCATCAATCTGTTGATCCTTACCCAGTCTATGCCTAGCAATATAATTTCCCTCCATGAGAGGAAGGTTTGCATTCTCCATTTGTGGAAGCTAGAATCTGAAAATGCCCCAAAACATCAATGTGAAACCTTGGAAGAGTACTCAGTAAAAGATATGGCAGTACTAGTCGTGGATGTAAAGTCTGTGTGTGCATGTGTATATGTATATGAACAATGACTAATGTCTTTTTGATCCAGTAGATTTCAATAGGAACCTAGTTGGAAGACTACAGTCACTCCAAGTTATTCAGAATTACAGCACTGAGTTTGTTTAAACGAAGGTTGAGGGAATGTACTCCTTCACCAGTCAAAATGTTTTCCTGGCCCTCTCCTGTGCCTCTTCCTCCTGCTGACAACTGCAAATATAAATAAGACCTACCTGCATTTCAGCTACCAGAATGCCATTACTGAATAGTAGTACAACTGTGGGATTATATAAATAGACACATACTACAGTGTTATAGAGCAAATTACTATCTCATCTATAAATTTCCCTCCTATAAAGCAGGAATAGTTGCAATTTCCTATATAAAATTTCTGTAAATATATACTGTACATTGTCTGAAATGGTATAGGTTCTTCTGCTTGAGCAGGGGGCTGGACTAGAAGACCTCCAAGGTCCCTTCCAGTTCTATTCTATTCTATTCTATTCTATTCTATTTTTAAGTTTTTAAGAAATAAAGTTTATATGAGAAATATTATTTATTTAGAAAAACAAATCCAATTATAAGCATTAATTGATTTAATATTTTTTTAATGCACAGTCTTCCTAAGATCTTCTCTTTTTATAAGAGACCATGGAGAGCAGTTTCTCTAAGCATAGTATTATAAAAATAAATTCTTGAATTAGACCATGTTTTAAATAATACAATTAAAGACAGAAATCCTTAGCAGGAAAATCAGGCAGCGTGATATCTGCACCAAAGCTATAGTCGATAATACTACCCATCCAGTCCTCAGAAATACTTGCATGTTGCATGGGAAGCATTCTCTTTTTCAGATTTTTTTCACTATTTTTACCATTTCTTATAAGCCACCCAGCATTTCTTTGAAATGACCAATGGGGAAGAACAAAACTGGCACCTGGCTAATGCTCACCATTTTTTCACTGCAAAAAGAAAACCACATCTCCCTTCTTAATTCATGAAGGCTGATAACATGATGGCAAGGAGACACACCTGAACTCCATCAGGGAGGGACTGGGACATGGTGAGAATTTCCATCAATGGAAAATTTTCTGCCCTGCAGCTCCAGTCTTTTGTAGTGTAAAACTGTCTTTGCAATGCTAAAAGCAAAATGGAGCTGAGTCAAAAGTTAATTAGCTCAGCTGCAGAAGATAACGGCATAGAAGAGGCTTTAGCCGGGCAGGTGGAAAGGGCCTAAGGCTTATTATGTAAAAGTGTTTGATCTAATGGAATAATACAACAGAGTAAATAACTGAATTGCACATTAAAGAACAGGCATTATCTAACACTAAATACAAACTGAAATGAAATCTATCTGCAAGCAAAAGATGTAAACTCTCTATACTTATATGTGTGTGTGTACATACATATATATATATATACACACACACATCTAGACACATATACATACACACAAACATATATATTACATACACACATACACATATATATAATCACATGTTATATATATGAACTTCAATCAATAAATGATTAAAAGATTATGGCCATGGTTTTACAAACACAACACAGCAATAAAAGGCTTCATTTTCCAATTGGCAATCCATTTACACTTGTTATCCTTGGCATACAAAGAAAGTAATCTTACTGTTCCAGTAAGTTAAGTTTGCACTGTGTTTCTAAAAGTGTTTCTAAATCACCCTGAAATAGTTTGAGACTATATATCTTCTTTCTATTTCATAGCAGCAAATGAAGTAAAGTGTTCATCAACTCAGACTTGAACAGCTTTATTTCTGAAAATAGCTTGAGGCTTTAATAATTTTTTCACATTTGTGTTCCCCATAATTCAACTTATCCGTTAATTTCTGTTTGGCTCATTTAGTTGCCAAAATGCTGGCTATCTGGTTAATTTATATGTATCTTAGTTTTAAAATTGTAATGCTATCTTTTCAAATATCTGAATCATGACATATATCAAAAAGCACATGGAAATAGTGGCTTCAAATGAATTTTACTGATTGTAACATTTTGATTATAAAAGCAGTGTCTTTTCCTTCAAATTTAGTTCTTTCAAATCCCAGTAAAATGTATAAAGCCCTGAATTTAGTACTATTTTAATAAAATATATACATACATAGACAGAGAGATGAAGAATTGACTAGGAAAAAATGATTAGTCATACAAACCAACCTTTGGTTTATTGAGTAAAAAAGGAATTACCATGCAAACCATCAGCAACCAAAGGTCAAAGGTCCTTAGAGGCTCAGAAAAGGGGTTTCCCATAATGTCCCTGCAGCAGTTACAGTTTCCAATGATCACTTTTGTGACTATGCAACTGGGCTTATATTACTAGCTGCAACATCACAAAAATGACACTGGCAACTGCTAATTAGCTGGCAAAATAAGAATTTGACCATTTTTAAAGTGAGCAGTATTAATAAATGCCATTGCACACAGCAAGCAATGATAGCATAATATATATTTTAAGCAAAGCCCTCATGTGTGATGCTAATTATCTTTTAACTTAGCAGTGTCTCTTTAAAGTGTAAATGCGCTCCCTCTGGGCTCAAGAAATATTTAATTACATACTATCAGTGCATGACTAACAAGCTGGTCCAGAGTTAAAAAGCTTAGTCTATTGTTCAAAATGAAATTAGGATTCTGGAACCATTAAACTGACCAGTATTTTGAGAAGGAGCTGCTTCACCTTTCAAACACTGCATTCTGCCTGAGCATTTTAAGCTTACTGAGGGAAAAAGAATCTTCCTTCACTCATCAATATTTTAGAGTACAATATTTCAAACAGCGAAGAGCTTTTAATCCCTCAGCTTTAATTCATCTATTCAACAAATTACAACCTATTCAACACAATAGCCTTTAGCAAGCAGGAACAAAAAAAGCACAAAGTAGTTGTTTTCACAGTCCAATAGAATCTGCTTAATTAAAAATAAAAAACAAAACAAAACAAATGCATAGTTCTGAAGACTCTGGAGCAAATTTTTCTCAGTGATGAATTATGGTACTAGGGAATGGGCCATCTATATTAAATATCTCTATGTACGTACATGTACAATATACTTAAAAATAAACATGAACAGGTTAAAGGGAAATCAAACCACCTCAAAAATAGGGATAAGGTGGGGCTGCATTTTGTAAGATTAATTTAAGAATCTAGTTCTCTTGTAAGGCATTAATTTTTCTAAGAGTGTGGAATAATAACATATTAAAATAGTTAAGACATTAATTGTAAAATCAATTCTACTAAGGAAAGAAAATTAAGATTGATGAGAAATTAATATTAATATTTCTTAAAATTGCTTTTGGCACACAAAGCAGTATTTCATCTGTTTTGTCTTTTATAAGGTAATAGAATTA
Organism: Protobothrops mucrosquamatus; assembly: GCF_001527695.2. Lineage (NCBI taxonomy): Eukaryota > Metazoa > Chordata > Lepidosauria > Squamata > Viperidae > Protobothrops > Protobothrops mucrosquamatus. Next base: position 67,385 of record NW_015386802.1, read on the forward strand.
TAATTTAAAAACAAAACAGAACTCATCCCCAAACCCTTGTGAATAATTTGTAATGAACATAAAAATAAATCAATCTTCCTGAAAGTATACACTTGGTTGTCTGATAAGATGCATATTCATAAAACTTTTAATAGCTTACTTGTATTTTTTTTCTTTTAAATCCAGATGGATTTCTTCAAGTCACTCTTTTATTCCTTCACAATTTCATTACACACGCAAGAACCTCGCATAAGGCTTGTGTAAAATCCACACTGCTCTTAGACACTGCAGTAACAAGCAATTTTAGCCATATCTTAGGGCTAGTATTCTGCTTATAGATAAGTACAGGCTATTAGTTGGCAAATGTCTGTTGACTGGAAAATGAATACATGGAAAACAGCAACAGAAGATAGCTGCTATAATACAAGAAATGTATAGCAGAATGACTGTGAATTGAATCCAAATTAATGATCAAATTTAGATATTCTCTAGAAATTTCTCAAGATTTTGATTGATTGGGCCCTCAAGTCACTGAGGATTCTTAGCCACCACATAGACCTTCTCTGTGATGATCTTAAGACTGCTCATTGATTTAAATAATTAAATTATTGTAACATGGATCAAGTACTATGTATTGTTTATATGTAGTCTTTATCAATAATAGAAAAGCCTTTGGGGGAACATTTAAAAGCCACATAGATTTTATTAATCACTATGTATTTTGATGTACATCATAATAATGTTTACAAAGTGCTAATTCAACATGTTATACATTTATTTTAATGCTAACAGCATTATTTGGAGGAACTTCAATATAACATATTGAAACTTGCAATATAATGTACTGAAATTAGCATTTTTCAATGAACCATTGTGGCATTTAAATGAATTTGACTAGATAACATTTCAAGGAACCTTAAAACTGATTTCTAGTGGAAGGGGAGTGCTTAGACACAGATAAGAGGTTCAGAAATTATTTAAAGCATTGAGATATAAAGAAAAAAATACTAATCCATTATCCCAAACTATTTTCTCAATCATTTTAAAACAAATAAAAAAGAATTTAAATATCATTAAAATAACCAACAAAACATGGGTGGGAAAAACTAAGTGATTACATGTGAGAGAAGGTGATTAATGATATATCTCTGCATTACCATGATCAGTGCAACCAAGAGCTTTGAATCTGTTTTGAGAGCGGGTAAAGAGGTTAAATTGGGCAGACTTGTATAGAAAGGATCTGTGTATAGCTTTTTTCTGATCTATGGAAATTCAGCCTAGGAGTATAGAACTGGATGATGTTTAAGTATTCATCTGTCAATCTGCTTCAAAATAAAAAAAACTTTTGCATCTCCATTAGGCCCCAGTCCATCTTAGCTGTGCTTTGATTATTCTAGATACAAAAAAGTATATTAGAGCTGAAGTTGCTGAATGCCTAGAAAAATAGAACAATATGACATTGCAATATGAAAAGTGAGTTTTACCTCAAGACAAATATAGTAGCTTCAGTTTATTGGCATGACATATAGAAATATCTCCACCTAACATGCCTATTTAAAGAAAAGAAACACCTTGTACTTACATGGAATTGTTGGTTTAGATTTTTTTCAAGTGCATTAATCATGATATTAAAAGTCATAATAAGCAATTTAATTACTTATATTGGCAATGCTGACTATTTGCATGATTATATCTACAGCAATGTTCCTCAAGCTTGACAATTTGAAGATGTGTGAATTTCAAATCCCAGAATTACCCAGCCAGCTTAGTTGGCTGGAGAATTCTGGGAGTTGAAGTCCATACATCTTCAAGTTGCCATAGTTGAGAAACATTGATCTACAGTATTTATAACTTTACTACCATCATTAAAAGCTTCTAAACTGCTTTTAGAAGCAGTTGACATTCAAAATACTGGCTGACTGGCAAGGAGACTCACCTTAGAATTTTGATATTAAGTGGATCATTCTCTATGCCACATTTTACTATGTGAAACCCTAGGAAACAGACTATTTTTGGCATGGGAGAAGGAACAATATATTAAAATTCCCTAGCCACAATACATTTGTACTATATGTCACCAGTAAGTCCATAATAGCCTTGCATCTGCCTTATCATCTACTACAAATTGCTTAAATTATTTTCAGGCAGTACACAATTCTTATAACTATTCTTTAGCTTGGGAATTAAATAATTATTTCTACTGTACCTGCGAAAATCCAGAAGGGATCTTGTGGATGCAGGAACTTGTTGATCATGCCAGGTAAGATAATGGAACTGGGTTACTGTCCGAGTCTCATTGCTTTGAAGATTTTTCAAGTAAAAACTTCTTACAAGAAAGTCTTCACACCAGATGTGTTCAGAGACCAGATTTACCTATTGTAACATAAAAAGTGCAAAACTGAGTCTATAGAATATAACTAAAAATGTAAAATTTTATGTGAACTTAATTAGGGCATGACTAAAAAATGTTTCAAAAGGCAGTACACTATGTCAGAGTTTTTCTGGGAATTAAAATAAATATTTTTGATTATTTGCTCTAATTAAAAGAATATACCTTTTGCTAAATACACTATATGTTTTATATGGTGATTGCTGCAGAAGTTAAATATTGGGCATATAAGAGTTACCATTTTACTGACAATATACGTAGCATCACAATCTTTTCTACAAATTATGAATCCAGTTGTTTTAAATTGAATATAAATATGATGTTGGAGAGAATGTTAGGTTTGAAAATGAAAACCTATTTCCTATTTAAGTCTTTAAGCAGCTTATGAAAACTAACTTTTCTTAACTTATTCTATCCCATCTGGAACAAATATTAAAATGTTAAAAGAGATGTTAATATAATATTCCAACTAGCCCCCCAAATTGAATTAACTAAACTGTTCTGATTTAAATAAAATGTAAAACTATATGATAAAGTTTTTAAAATGAGATACATGGATGCATCATTCGCTCTTGGAAAAGTAGCCTCTTATACATTAAAAAAAGTTAGTATTTCAACCACAAACATTTATGCTACAATAATGCTCAATGCTAAAGCAAATCTTTTTTTTTAATATATATTTTTATTTTTAAACCAACAAAACAAAACATAACACACATACACACACAGTATATACTCCTCCCTTTTTTAACAGCAATTTCATAACAGTAATCTTCTATTATTTACATTTCCCCCCCTTATTCATTAGAATATTTATCCTTGTTGCCCCATTTTCTTATTTGCATTTTTCTTCCTTCATACTCTACTTCATACTAAGAATACTACATATTATTATTACTATACATTATACACACATTTTCCACTTTTGACCTTTCCATATTTATTCTCCTCTATTATTTCTAGTCTCCAACCAGTCATACCACTTGTTCCATGTTAGATAATACTCTGTGTCTTCCTTTTCTTTTATCTC
>NW_015386802.1:70882-200609 GCF_001527695.2 Protobothrops mucrosquamatus
TCTCTGATGGTATATTCTCATTTTTCCAGAACTGTGCATATGCTATTCTTGCTGCCATTGTTATATGTAAAATTAAGTACCGTATTTCTTTACTATATTTTCTGTTTAAAATACCCAGCAAAAAGATCTCTGGTTTCCAGTCTACAGGTTGGTCTATTATTTCTTCGATCCATCTTCTTATTTTAGTCCAGTATTTTTTCGCAACTGGGCATGTCTACCATAAATGATAATATGTTCCATGTACCTTTTTACATTTCCAGCATGTTGGCGAATTGTTATGGAACATCTTGGCAAGCTTTGCTGGTGGAAGATGCCATCTGTAAAACATCTTCAACTGGTTTTCCTTGAATGCCGCTGACATAGTCAATTTTATGTTTATTTCCCATATTTTTTCCCATTTCTCCAATTCTATATTATATCCGAAATTTTTTGCTCATCTAATCATTGTGTCTTTGACAACCTCGTCTTCCATTTTATATCTCAATAGATATTTGTATATATTGCTAATTAATTTTATTTCTGTTCCATGTATAATTTTATCCAATTCTTGCATTGCAGCTCTTTTTGTATTTCATATATTTTTTTGTCCTCTGTATATTTAGACTGAATTTGTGTAAATGTCCACCAATCAATCTCTCTGCCTATCTCTTGTTCCAATTCTTGTTTTGTTTTCAGATTTCCCTGTTCATTTACTAATTCCTTGTATCTAATTATCTTATTTATATCCAGTAAGTTTGGGTGTTTCAGAGCTTCTGTTGGGGATAACCACATTGGAATTCTTATATAATGTTTTTGTTTTATTTTTTCCCAAGTCTGTAGCAATGCATTCCTAACTATGTGTCTTTGAAAGTATCTGTGTATTTTATATTTTTCGTCCCATAGGAAATCTTTATAGATGTAAGAGAGCATAGTTTTACTTGTAACACCTTTATGCTTTAAAAAATTACTATCAGACTAACTAATGGAATGAACCAGTAGTCAAACTTAACATCACAGTTTACATATTCCTAATATAAAACTACATAAATCCTTGCAAAAATAAATATTACTGTATTGCAAAATACCACTCAGGCACTATGGTGGTTTATTCTTATACAAAAAGAGTAAGCAGAAGATAGTTTCTGTTAATCTTCTTAAATCCATATACTGTATTATAACACAGTATCTAACATTGGAGACAGTACAGGTAGTTCTTGGTTAACAATGATAATTGGGCCTGGAATTTCCATTACTAAGTGATGCTGCTGTAAATTGAGATATCATGTGCCTGCATTACTCAGTGATGGCAATCTCGGCAATTTCTGTTGCTGTTGTTAAGCACGTTTTGTGGGTTATTAAGCAAGGACCATCTTCCTGCTGGCTTCCAACAACCAAAATCAGTAGGGAAGCCAGTAGGAAAATGTAAGTCCCAGGGAGTTTGCAAGCAGGTCACTAAGTAGGCAAGTGGCTGCTATAAGATAAGATAAAATAACCTTTATTGTCATTTTTATACTGTGGGCACAATGGCACACATCAAAAATGAAATTTAGTTGTCCGCTCTCAAAGTGAAACATATACATGACACACACCTAAACATACTATGAACAACATATGTATAGACCCAAATCCCTACATATACGTAGCAAATAAATATTAAATATTGTCCATTTTGAATATATAACGGAAGGAGGAAGCTTGAGAGTTCACAAGGTTAATGCTGTATGGAATGAAACTATGGCTGAATCTGGATGTTCTGCTATGGATACCACAGAGCCTTCTACCAGAAGGTAACAAGGAAAACAGGTCGTGAAGAGGATGTGTAGTGTCCCAGATAATCTTACGGACTCTGCTCAAGCAGCGCTTCTGTGCTATGTCCTGGATGGGAGGGAGGGAACTGCCAATGATCCTTTGGGTAGGATAGGGTGCATTAGAGCCTAGTGAAGTGTAAGAGCAATGAAGCTTTGGATGGCTGTTGTGGGATGGGAGAGGGTGCTCAAGGATGCACTAATGTCAGGTTTGACATGAGCACAGCAAGGCTTGAAATGGCTGTGGTTGGGTGCAGGAGAGCATGCAAAGGTCCCCAAGGGGCTGGTGGAGAATGGTGTGAATGCAGCAAGGTTTGAGGTCACTGCTATTAGGTGCAGGAGGCTTACCAAAGTGACTTGTGATCTTCACGGCCCCATTGATTTTGCTTATGGGAAGCCAACAAAGTCACAAATGGCAATCACATGAGTGTGACACACTGCAACTAATTCACACGTCCAACGACCCTTACCTGAAGTACCTCCCCATCACAAGCCTCTCTCTGATGACTCACACTTGGCCCATCACAAAACCCTCAGTTGATACTCCCACACCTGAAGCCCTTATATAAGTAGAACACTGACACAGACATCCACAAAACTCTACTGAAGATGTTACCTAGCCTGGTAACGAAACGTTCAGAAACCAACTCTCAAGCTCAGAGAATGAACCTTCACTCTCATCCTACATCCGAGCTACAGATATTCACCATTATTGCAAATGCTGCAACTGTCATAAGTAATGTCCAGATCACAATTACATAACTGTGGAGTTGCTGGGATTACTACAACTTTAAGGACCAATTGTGAGTACCACTCCTTCAGCCCTGTCATAACTTTGAGTCGCATTGCATGAGTCATTGTTAAGGGGGATTATCAGTAAGGAAATCATCCACAAATAAATCACTAAATGAATTTGTTTTAAGGATAAATTCTTATTTATTTATTAATTCTGTTTACGTCAATCTTCCTCTTCTAGTAAAGAAATAAAGCTGAGATGAATGGAAGAATGGCCTAAATTTTAAACCATAGCTCCCTGAAAACCTTATAAAAGTAGAAATAGAAAAAAATGTGCTACCCTCAAGACAAATTACTGTTCCCTCCCTCCCCTGAAATTTCAGCAGTATAAGACCCAGCAATGGGTTTGCTTTTTCTTCATATGCAAAGATAATGCTAGCTCAGGCAGAGTAGAGTAAGAGGAAATATTGTTGTATTCAATAATTATGACATATATATACGTAAAATGACATATATATGTAAAATGACTAGAATTTGCTCATTATTTATTCAGCATTCTTTGCAACATAATCACAAAAAATAAAAAATAACATTCTGTGGTATATTAAATACAGTAGTAATAATATTCTATATAGAGAACAAAATCTGCAGGTGATCTAATCACCCATATACTGCAAACAGTGGTCAGATGAAATACTTTCAAAAATGTAAAAAAAAATTAGAAATCCTTTATAATTAAACTGAGACAATGGTCATGAAAAATAGGCGGAACAATCCAGCTTTTCTTGCTGCCTAGGGATGATGTATAGATCACCAAACTTGATGATTATAAAGTTGCTTATTCCTTTAGAATTTATACTCATCCCAATCTAGCACCAAAATTAGATCGTATTTTTAGCTCATGATTACAAATCTTGGCAGAAAAAATGTGCTCCAATTTGTTTTGCAAAGGAAGTTACTGTGACTACATCAAAGCAATCTCTTCTTGAGGCATTGAAGTTCTCTCTCTCTCTCTCTCTCTCTCTCTCTCTCTCTCTCTCTCTGTGTGTGTGTGTGTATGTGTAAATAGGTTTAACTTTTTTTAAAAAAAATAAATTTAATTATCAAAAAGAATAGAGATTTTGAAATGTTTGGAATCTATGTAGCTGTTAAATGTTTCTAAGAATACTATTATAAATATTAACTCTCTTCTTACTTGTATTTTAAAGTCTTAGGAAGAAAAAACAGACTTTAAAAATCTTTTGTACTTTACTTAAATTCAGAACAGAGCTGCTTTTTGGCTGAACGTGCTATCAAACAAAGATTTTCAATGAAGTTGAAATGATTCAAAAACCACACAACTGAATTTTATGGTAGTCCTTAGTTCAGGTTGCAGGTCCAATTCCATTAAGCAATATTTTCCTCTGTACAAAACCAAACCACATGCTTACTATCAGGTTTACAAGCAGATATTTTCTTTAAATACCTCATAGATATGGTAGAGATTTGACCCTTCATCTGGCCAATAGTGGTAGCACTGTTTGAGTCCATTTTCCGTGAGAGGGGTTAGCATGACAATAACCACACAGCCGTTTTCCCAGACCATCTGCAGACAAAGAAAGACACCATGGTTACACTATGAGTGCCTAATTACTGCATGACGTGTGTAATTACTGCACTCAGAAACACAATTGAAATTTATTCCATTCACAGGAAATGTGTTTCATTTTTATTAGACATTTTTCTGTGCAGCTGCTTCCAAATCATTGAATAAAATGGAATCATATCTTGTATGTTCACATGAAATATTAAAGAATGTCCAAAGAATTTCTATAAAAAATTATATTTATATGTAAAACATTATAATGTAAAGTTTATATATTTTCCTCAAAATACACAGCTATTACCAATATATGAAAACAGGAAAATTTCAACTATTTAATTATTCTGTTAAGATTAAAGTGGGAAAAAAAGACAGCTAAAGGTTTGCAGGATGTTATTTAAAAAAGCAGTAAAATAAGCCAAGACAGTGTTTTCAGATAGTTGTTGAACAAAAATCCTCCACTAAATTCTTAAGGAACTGCGAAATCATTCATCTCTACATTATTATGCCATACTTTGATGCTATATTTGTATGCAATTTTGATCGTCTTTTTATTAGCATATAAAATTATCTCATGAAAAGGAAACTGATCTTTGTGCAAAGGGTCACATTTATTCATAGAAATGTTTATAAGCAATTGCACTGAGATGTAAATAGAGTAAACAACAAAAATGGAGTGTTTAGATAAACAGCATAAAGAGGTTACACTCAATTCAAAATTTCCTTTTTTTGTTCCACACAGATTTATACTTGTCTTAATTTCATTTGATTTGCAGGACATTTTAAAACAAACATTTTGCTTAAAATATTTGACAGCATTAAACAAAAGCAAAGCATACAAATCTAGCAATGCTTGAAGTTAATATTTTTTATTTTTTGAAACGTATCTCGCCTATCTTCAACTCTGCAACAGATTTTCAAAATTCTGTTGAAATCTTTGACTGTGCTTACAGAACATGCTAACCCAGTCAGACATTAACCATAGCTCCATACCATTATTTAGCTTAATCTTAGTTCCATACCACTGAATCTGGCAGCACACAATCCCAAGGACATCTTTGGAGACATGTAGAATTTGTTCCAAGTTCCATCAGTCCTGCCTTCCAGAAACCCTTACATCAGGAAGGTATGGACCTATCTTCATTTTGTGATGACATTTTCCCATCCACAATATATGTGTGTATCAAAACAAGGATGGTGGTCATGGCAATGTGACCATAACCCAACACTGATGTTGTTCACAGATACAAGAGGTGGAATCCTTATAGGAATACTGTAATTACCATATTTCCTGTTTTGAACCCCTTCCTGATGTAGATATGGCTGCTTCTTCCTCTTTTGCCAGGGAAGCAGCAGTGAGTGTGGCTTAAGCAACACAACACATCAATATTTCAGAAGAGCTTCTTCTGGTTGCTATGGTTCTCCACTATGAGTTTCACAATGGTGTATTGGGTTTTCATAGCAGTTCTCAATTCTATCTCTTTTCTTTAGAGGTGTGAGGTATGGATTTAACTATTACCCACTTACTAGAATTTAGGATTCATACAACCCAGGTGACTGGGAACATAATTGCCTGAACACAAATTTAGATTAAATCCATTTTCCCCTCCTCTTGCTTAATACATTCACACAACATGTCTCCATAACAGACTCAATGAATCCAGCCACTGAGTATGGATCATTTTTGTAGGTCCTAGGGAAATGCCTGGGCAGAATCTTTCTCTGTTATTTGGGAGTGGTTTGAACCTGCTGGGCTTAAGTGGACAGAGACCTTATGACTGTGAGCTCAGTTACCTGCTGTTTACATCTAAAACTGCCAAGAAGGTATTGTGTGGGTGGGTTCTAGTAGTCAATCAATCAGAATAGAGCTGGAAGGAACCTTGGAAGTCTTCTAGTCCAGCCCCCTGCTCAAGCATTGGTTATGCTCTTGGATGATCTCTTGGCCTCTTAATTGCCTTTGATACCATTGACCATGGTATGTTCTGGCTATGGGGATTGGAGATGGATGGCTCTATATCATGCTGGTTCTCCTCCTTTCTCCTCAGTTCAGTTCCAATCAGTGGTAATTGGAGGAGAACAATCACATTCTCAGCCCCGATTTTGTGGGATCCTGCAGAGTTTGGGGCTCTTTCCTGTCCTATTCAACATTTACATGAGGCCACAAGTGAGAGGTCATTGGTATGCTGATGATATCTAACTATCCCTTGCTGCCCCTGCCCACAGAATAAGTGATGCTGTTGATATCACATCCTGGAGATCCTGGGGGGGGGGCTGCAAGGGGAGCAAAAGACTTCAGCTGAACCCTGATAAACTAAATGGCTCTGGATTTTGTGGCCCTTCAGTTCATGGATTATGCCATCTTTGGTATTGGATGGAGTTGCATTATCCCAAACAGACCCAATGTGTGATCTGGGATTCTCTAAACTGGAGAGTCTTTCTCAAAGAGCAGGTGGCAACCATGGCTAAGAAGGCTTTCATGCTGCATTGTTTTGTGTGCCAGTTTCACCTGTTCCTGTACTGGGAGGCTCTGCTCACAGTCACTCATGGCCCGGTCGCTTCCTGTACAGTAGTATATCTACTGTAATGTGGTCTATAACGAGCTGTCCTTGAAGAATATCAGAAAGCATCAGCATCAAAATGCAGTAGGACAGTTATGCATGCCCCTAGAATGGCTCATGTTATACTTCTGCTCTGCAGGCTGCACTGTTTACTAGTTTCCTTACAGGTTCAATTCAAAATGCCATTTTTTTTACCTTTACCTTTAAAGCCCTCCAGGCATGGGGCCCACTTTTTTGAGAGACCACCTCCACTCATTATATCTGCCCATCCCCTAGCTTAAGGTGTGTGCTTTGAGTCCTGTCTACAAAACAAGTTCATCTAGTGGGAAACAGAAGATGAATCTTTTCTGCCTGCACTGTGCAACATCTTTCTAATGTGAGATTGGCCCTATCCTTGATATCCTTCTGGAAATCTTTCAAAATATGACTGTGTCAACAGTGTTGGGGATCTCAAGGAAAACATAATCTAATCAAGATGGCTGCATTGTTTTTAGCACCTATTTTTCTACTATTTTGCTGTTAATAATACTGCTGATGTCTTTTAATTGTTTTAATATTTTGATTTTACTATTGTTTTTATTGTGTACCACATAGAGATGCTTTTTTGTGAGATGCATGGCTACATAAATATGATAAATGAGTATGTTACATGTTCAGCAGTAAATAATGTATTAGAATCAGATTTCTCCCTTCATAACCAATACTAATTGCACAAAAATGGAACACTAAAAATTTCAAAAACTATATCCAGGTCCATTAATTTATACACTTCAAAGAATTCTAAACTACCCACCTTACTTTTAAGCTATTAGTGCTAAACGCATGCACATACAAAAGATTGGACAGAGTGGTTGGTTTTTCCATCATGTGACAATTTAATATGCCTTTAGAAGATACAGCAGCTCAATGAAGCCATTACAAAAATGAGGAGAAACACTGTTTTTATGAGTGCAATAAAAGCACAATGATCTAGGTCATAAACTAATCATCGAGCAGTTGCTTGTGTTACCCAAGTGTATCATTATACAAACCTACTTATTCACAGAAAGGAAAAGGAATTCTTACAGTTTGGCAACCCTTCTTATTGGCTAAAAAATTAAATATTTCATTAGAGAAGCTGCCTCAAATTGCTTAAAATTCCCTTTGAGCATAAATCAAATGAAGTTAATTTAAACAAACAATTTTCAAATTACCCTGGAGTATATTTCTTATATGTCATTGTATTAAGCAGCTGACACTCAAAGTTAATGTTGTGAATTCCTTGACTTCCATTACAATTATATGTAACATTTTGCTGCCTATAATTCTTCCATGCTTAAAACAGAATGATCTCTTAGCCTATTTCTTTGAGTTATTATTTGAGTAATACAAGTTTCCCAGCTTATGTATTCCTTTGATTGTTGCAAATAACCCCATTCGATTCTTTGCTAGCCACTGATAATTTAGAGTAGACATGTCAAACTCACGACATCATGTGACGTCATGCAACGTATCGGGACAGTTTTGCCATTGCCGGCAATGGAGTGGGCGTGGCTTCCACGGGCCGGCAATTTAACACCCCTGATTTAGAGGGTTTATTTATTACATTTATAGTTTAACTGTTTTGAGAGGTAACATAAGCAGAAAAAATAATCTTTTGGATTACATTATCTGAAGCACTCTAACAATCTTCATTTTTTTAGGGCAACAATATGAAATGTTATGCTTAAAATCTTATCCATCATGCTCAGTAATATTTTTTCTTTTAGCTCTTAAAAAAATAAATCCAAACCAGAAACAAGTTATAACCTCCTTATTATACCTATGGGATTATTTATCTGAAAATGGCATTGTATCTTAGTCTCCCTCTATACGAGGGAAAAAACAACCATTTTAGAATGACGGAATGTAGGGATTGCTTCTTAGATTCTGATGTAAGATCTTTAATGGATCCTTCAATTTAATTTGGTCACAATGACATAAAGATGAAAAGAGTAAATTGGCCTCAGCAGATGTTAACAGGATTGGAGCCCAAATGACTCCTGGATATATGTGATGTTCTCCACTGAGTTCAAAATCTGAGTCACCCTAATTAGAACTATTGCCAACTATTACCCTAAAAGTGGGTAATATTACTTGATGTTTGTGATTTGTATGTTTTGTCACCACCAGGGCTTTTTTTCTCAGAGAAAAGGTGGTGGAACTCACCTCCCTCCCCTGGCCACGCCCCCACCCAAACCTGGCCACGCCCTCATCAAACCCTAGGACCGCCCCTTTTCCGAACCTTAGCCTATTTCCCGCGCTTGGTGGGAAACCCCGCCCTCCTCTGCTCCAGTCCGCCTGCTGATTGGCGCCCGAACGGCAGCATNGCTCGGGCAGGGTCGCCTAGGAAACGGGCCAGGGGCGCGCCGACCGAGCCTCCCTATGGCCGCGGTTGTGAGCCAGGCAGGGGCAGAGAGCTGCGAGTGCGAGCGCGCCCCCCCAGATGTTGCGCCCGGTGCGGCCGGCCCGGAAAAAGGTGCCGGAACGCGGTTCCGCCGCGTTCCGGCTGAAAAAAAGCCCTGGTCACCACCCATTTACTGATTTAAACTGTTAAAGTAATGTAGGCAAATATTGATGCTGCAAAATTTTTATTTAATTTCCCTAGAATATGATTTTTCAAATGTAAATTTGAACTTCATACTTAATAAACAATTGAGTTTTTCAACATGTTCAGATAATCAAAGAACAGAAAGAAATATAATTTTTCATAACATTACGGATGCTCAAATTCAAGCATCTGGAAAAGCTAAATGTTATGGTGTTGTATTTAATCATTCCTACTATCATAATTTACGCCTTATTTTATAGTTAGGGGGATTATATAGATTTATTCCTTATTACCAATTTGTAATTTATTTTTCCACAGATATAAATATGGGTTCAACTGCGACAGTGAAATATCACAACGGATAAATGTCCAAATGAAACCATGACAAGAAATATGGTATACCCAAATGCTGATAAGCATTTTAAAGCTATCTTAAAATTTACTTTAAGGCTACTTTAAAATTTTTGAAGAACATAAGACATACATCATGTTGTTTCCTTCATTTTCATTTAACTCACAGGTAATGTCAACAATATATCTTGCATTTCTAATTAGATGTAGTAAAAAGTGAATGAAACCTTTGTTAGCTTTATGTACAGCCATTTTGCTTCAGTGATAGTCCCATTGAAGTGATGGCTGTGCATGCACATAAATACAAGCACTAGTGACATCTTTGAAAGTATGTGTGTGAACTTTACAAAATATGGGACTGTTTTAATGGTGTACCTCAATCCTAATCCAAGTTATGAATCATCTATTTTAAATGCTTTGCAAAATCTGCTACTTGATTACATGTTTGGCCCAGCCTCAGGTTTCAGTCTTTTGTTAAAAAAGATTTTGGAGATGTGGGGCCTTTAGTTGCTTAGAATGTGTTAATGCACATTATTTAGCTTAAACTAAGCAACACTGTCAATTCTGATTATAATAATTTATATTTTTATTTATTTAGAAATTTTAAACACTCATTTAATGTTCTATTATAAACTCACATGTAAAGTAATTCTAAATGTTTCGTAAATAGATTTGTGTTTAGGACTTCAGCCATTTATGAATACTGTTTCAATAGCAACTGGCTTAACAGTGGGTATGCCAACAAGATATCAAATTCAAATAAAAGTATAGAGGATAAAAACAAAAATATGTAAGTCACATTTCACTGTTTTCCAAGAACAATTCTTTAGGCCAAGAGGGAATGTAAGGCACACAAATTAATTCTGGCTACAAATCAAAGCACCGGGGAAGAGGGATGCAGTAAGATAAAAAAAGCAGAATTTAATTATTTTCTTTTGCTACACTAACTGGAATACATACTTCAAGAAAACAAAATGAGGGAATAAAAAAAAGAAAAAAAGCTGAACAATTATAGAAGTGAAAGATTTGTGAAAGCTTTTAGCCCTCTGAAATTAGTTTTTAAAATGAACAAAGTAGCCTATTAGCACTGTCCCCAAAACAAAATGCTTCCCATTGCCTATTTCCATTCTCTAAATTCCTGACTTTACTGCATCTAAGGCTCCACATAAAAGAAGCCAAATGTATTCATTCACTCACCCTCTGTGTCTCTATAAGTTACTCAGAAATAATTAAACAGAAAGGCAAAACCTTAATTTTTCTTATTTTTCTCCCCAATGAAATAAAAAGCCAGCCACCTCATTATATATGTTCTGATATATAATTAGAAAATACACCATTGATTATTAATCTCTTTCATGGATATCCAACTCAATGACTCATTTTGCTTGGCGTGGGGAAACCTAGAAAGGAAGATGTGAAGCAGAGCTCTCTTCCTAGATGCCTTGACACCTGTACCCAAGGCTCTCTGAAGGAATGTATTAAGCATGTATATCCATTTCCTTGAGATATTTAATTACTAGGAACCACTTTCCTTGGGGCGGGGGTGGGGTGGGGGGAATTTTCTATGCAAAAATGTACTTAAATGTAACTTTAAATCAAAGAAGGTACAAAATGTTCTTTTCCATTTTTTTTCTGAATTTAAGCACCCACACCAGCCTTGTCTTCTATTGGTAGCCATCGCTCAGCTAGCACAGGTGATGTTCAGGGTTGATGAAGCTCAATTAAAAAAAAAAGCTTAGGCTTTTCTTCTCTTAATGTAAAATGTAATGTATTATAAACTCTCACCTAAAAATAAATTAAGAACATATAACTTAAAACTTTGTTCAACTCTACCAATTTGCTTACAAATCTCGTTCTCTTAGTTCTTAGGACTACATCCCTGAAAAGGTACATTGATATATCTTCTGAGATTATAAAAACTCCCATAATACAACCAATCCAAGATGGTACCCTACAGATGTGTTACAAATTGAATTTTCATAATCAGCAATTAGTGTGGGGTAGAATTTGGGAACAAGAAGAGTCAAATAGATCACAGCAGCTTCATGATGCAAGCTCTACCTTTTTTGTACATAGGTAGTCCTTGACTCACAATTGGGAGTCACAATAGAAACAACCAGCAGACTGTTAAAACCATATGGAATCACTGTAGCACACCAATCAAAGCCCTCCAAAACATCTTAATAGTGTTAAACTGTGTTTCTCCAGTAGCCCAAGAAGAAAAGGAAACCAGGAATCATCTATAATAGTGATGGTGAACCTTTTAGAGACCGAGTGCCCAAACTGCAACCCAAACCCCACTTATTTATCGTTGGGTGTTGGGTGGGCGTGGCTGCAGTGATCATGGCAGACTGGGTGGGCTTGGCTAGGGTGGGCGTAGCCACCTTGATGTTGCTTGTGGGGAGGGATGCCTGTGGGGGTCAGGCAGGGTTGAGGAAGATCCAGGGGGTCTCTGGCGGGTGGGACGGTGGGCAGGAGACTCATCCTGCGGGGTGAGCGAGATCAGGCAGGGAGCAGGGCAGGGGTGTCTGACACCATCGGCCCCCGCACACAGAAAGCGCATGGGGGCCAACTGTGTCCATCAGCAGCCACAGCCTGCCGGCCCCTTGACCGGTGCACTCTGAAGCTCCGCAGCCTGCTGTGAGCCTCAGAGTGCACTGGGCCAGCCCTCCAGCAGCAGACGGAGTAGGAGAGGGGGGATCCGGTATATCGGTTCCTTACCTCCATCTGGCTTGTTACACGGCCTTATGGCAGCAGCATTGGGCGCAATACGCAAGGTGGCAAATGGCCAGTTTTGGCGCGACGTGGCTGTTTGCTGCCGGCCGTGGCCATTTGCCACCTCGCATGTTGCACCCAATGCCGTTGCCATGAGGCCATGGAACTAGCTGGGCAGAGGTAAGGAACCAGTATACTGGTTTCTTACCACTGCCCGGCTTATTCTGCGGCCTCATGGCAGCGGCATTGGGCAGGAGGCGGGAAACAGCCGGTTTCGGCCTCATGGCAGCGGCATTGGGCAGGAGGCGGGAAACAGCCGCCTCGTGTATTGTGCCCAATGCCACTGCAATGCGGCTCAGCTGAAAGTGGCCATGGAACAAGTGGGGCAGGTTCCCCCTCACCTGCCCATTTAGCTACAGCTTTGGTGGCTCTGTAGACAGAGCTGCAAAGTTCTTTTCTCTGACAGAAGAGAACTTCGCAGCTCTACTTACAGAACCACCAAAGTAGCAGGTGGATTGCCGGAGGCTCAGGGAGGGAGGGCGCTGAAGTGGGCGGTCAGGCCATTAGCAGTTGAGCGGAAAGCTGCCTCAGAACAAGTGGGACAGGTAAAGAAAGAAATCCTTGTTCCCCCCAGAAACTGCCTTTCTTTCCTTACCTGACTCCCAGCCCCATGTAATTTCTCCTTCGCGATCTGCCACTGTCAGTTGCAAGAACAAAGGAAGTTTTTTTTGGGGGGGGGAGAAAGGTCAATCAATCAATTCCAACTTCTCGTGAAAGATCACAAAGTTGGAACTGATTGATTGACCTTTCCCCCCCCAAAAAAAACTTCGTTTCCTTGCACACTTCAGCACCCTTCCTCCCCAAGCCTCCAGTGCTCCACCTGCTGCTTTGGTTGGCCTGCCAGCCCCCAGCTCAATGCCATGCCCACCGCCGCCAAGCACAGCCACCCTGGGGCTGCAGGGGCTGGCCTGGCATGAGAAGGGCACGCGCCCCACCCTCCTGCCACCATGCAGTATAAGGTTGCCGCACCTGCCCCGACCAGATGTCCTCGCCTCCCTCAAGTGTTTTTTTTTACTAACCTGCCTTTCAGCTGCATTCTGTTTTTCCGTTCGCTTCTCAACCTTCACTGCAAGATCTCGTGAGAAGTTAAAAAGTCCGATGAAATTTTTTTTTTACTGATAGTCCCACAAACACGTGGTAAAGGCTGAGAAGCGAATGGAGAAATGGAATGCAGCTGAAAGGCAGGTTAGTAAAAAAAAACACTTGGGGGAGGTGAGGGCATCTGGGCGGGGGTGGGCCTGGCAACCTTACCCTGCACAGCTTCAGCAGATGTCTGGCAGGGGGAGGGAAGCAACTGGTCTACCACCATGCTAGTGCCGCTTCGTTGCTTCTCTACCCCATGCACACACTCCGCCCCACCCCTCGCATGGAGCACCCTGCTCCCACCGTTCCCCCCACCCCCACATGGCACCTTCTTTCCAGCTCCGATGCGTCACCTCCTCCTCCGCTGTGTGGGACTAAAAATAATGTTCAATCAATCAATTCCAACTTTGCGAGATCTTTTTTTTCCCTGTGAGAAGTTGAAATTGATTGATTGATTGAACTTTTTTTTTTTGCACACGGCAGCAGAGACCTAAAGCGAAAAGGTTTTATAAAACCCAGCTTAAAAAGCCACTTGCCCAGGGAGATTTTGATGCAGGTTGCTCATGGATGGGACTTAAGGCCTTGGACTGAAGCGACGGCGTGCGTGCCACAGAGAGGGCTCTGCGTGCTACCTGTGGCACGCATGCCATAGGTTCCCCACCGTGGATCTATAACATATAGTATAAGCACTATAAGACAGAAAGGCAGAAGACTTGTAAAGTGAATCTATGAACATCAAGTAGCAGTAAAAAAAACCACCTGATGAAAACTCCTTGATTTCACAATGTGTAGACAGACTTAATCAAAGTTTCAGCTGAGAAACTGAACATCCCAAATCTAGCTAAATACAAAAAATGTTAGAGAACCTCTGAAAGCTAGGCCCTCAGACAAATCAATCCTCAATAGGCTCATAGAGATAAGCCACATTTATACATGATTCAAAAGAGACAATAAAAAAGCTAAAAAGGAAAAATCGGAATACCTCCTTGCCAGCAATCAATGGCTAGATAAGCCAGAATTAACATCAGAAGCAACAGCAGACAAATAATCAAGCAATAAACCCTAATCAAGGAACTACTAGCTCAGACAAATCATCAAGCACTGAACAACAGCCTATTCAAGGAAGAAAACAGCAGCCCTACCAATACCAACAGGGCACTTTACTAAATATAAACATACAGCAAACCCCACTCCCTTCTAGCATTGAAGATGTTACCCAGTCAGGTACTGAAATGGCTGTAAGAAAACAACAAGCTGAGAAAGTACCAAGGACTTCACAGTGAGACATCACATGACCACATCGCTTAGTAACCACAATCTTCACACTTTCCGTTGCTCTTGTAAACTGAGAATCATAGATCGTTAAATGAATACTCACCTCAATTGAGGCCATTCTGGGCTTGGTTGCTTCCATTCCTGAGCCTCAGTAAGGTAAGGATTTGCTTTGCTGGTTGGCAAAGCATCGTGGCTCTGGGAAAGCTTGCCAGGCCTTAGGAATCTGCAGCTGCCCCACCCCATCCCAGCTATAGTTGCCCTTGCCACCCTGCAAGTCCTTCGAGTCCTTGCCATCCTGCACTCTTTGCCCAGCTGACTTTTGCTGTCTCCTTGCTCTGGCTACTGACAAGACATGCTTGGCCTAACTGCTGGGTCAGGTTGGAGCTGGGCTTTGCCCTGAGGGGGTAGAGGAAAGCCAAAAGCAACTCTAGAATTGCAGTGCACTGGGATCCCCTTTGCTTTTGCTGCTTTTTCTTTTTCTTTTTTGGAATACAAAGCCCTGTCCTGGCCAAGTATTTTTGGCAAAAGGACTGCTTCTGCCTCCCCCCCCCTTTTGCAGCATGAAACCCCAGCCATATGCTGGACATGTCTCATCTGCAATGGGACCAAGAAGGGATGGTCAATTGGGGCCACTTAAGATTGCAGGATTTATTTATTTATGGCAACCAGAAACTGGTGTAATTGTTGTTGTAAATTGATGTGGTCATGTGACTGCCTGTTATGACTTTGTTTTTATCGATGGAGTTGATGGTCCTAATTACTGTGTTACATGAAGACACCTGTATCCTCATTTTTTTTCCAACAAGGATAAAACTAAATCTATATGCTCCCCAGAGTTGGGGAGCATATAAATTGAATAAATAAATAAAACTTTGAGCAAAGCTTTTCGTCGGGTATCCTGTTGTATGTTCCATCACTTATGCTAGGATCAGATATCTCAAATGGCAGTTTAAATATTTTTCTGTTTACTTCATACATCTGTGGCTAACTTTGCTTCAAAATATCACACTAATAATTGTAATAAATGAATCACACATACGGTATTTAGAAAGAACTTGATTTTGACCAGGAAGAACATAGTTTGATCTGATAATTTCCTTCCTCCACTTATGTTGGCATTCTATTAAAAATTCACATTATTATGAACATTTAACATGTTTAAATACAACGTTTTGTGAATGGAATTTGCAAAAAAGTCAATTAATAGTAAATTTACCTGCCAGAAGTCTGTGACAGTAGAAGGCAATGCACCCTGAGCAGCTATATATGCAGGGTTTCTAGGATCATGGTCCATCTGTGAAAAAAGGAGAAAGGGGGAGAACCTAATTAAAAATGTTCAACAGAAAATGAAATTCTGACATTCTGGATTATATTTGTGGACTAAGTTAACTAGGAAAAGTACTTATGCTATTGCTTGAAGAAAGTAGGAACATTGTATTTCTTTCTTTTTAAGGAACACTTTTCCTCAATAAATTAGTGATATTAGTCTAACATTAAGATACATAACAATTAACAATCTAGGTTCTAAATTTGCAGTATGAGATCATTTAAGGAATATTTGCTGGCAAAATGTATTTATTCAAGGGTTTGTTAGTGTCATAGCAACATAGAAGCTGCTTCAAACATTTTTAAGTATTGAGCATTTGGAATGCAGGGCACATTTAAGTATTTCTTTTATTTCCATCATAGTACTTACTCAAGGACATAAGCACATAAAAATAATGCAGAATTGAAGGAAAAAACCCCTCAATCCTAGCTTTTCTGCTTAGTTCGTCTGATTAAAATACAGACTTCTAACCTTCAATAGTGGAAATTCTGTTTAAAGAGATTAATTATTACATCTGCTTCTGGCTGAGCAGAAAAAAAAAGATTTTTTTCAAACAAAGCCATGAAGAGTAAAATAGGATTTTACATGGTTACAATGAATTTTTCAACCTGATAGGCGTGTTTTCAGGTCCTAAATCTCTGTCCCTATTATCCTAATAAGGACAAGATCAGTGGATGAAAGTTAAACTACAACAAAAACAACAAAAAACCACTGATAGTAACTCTTAAAAAAAGAATTAATCACACATACATGCAGGAGCAATGCTAATATTCTGTTAGTAGTTACAAGAACACTAGATCTATCTCATTGAGCAACTGCACTTATTACATCCTCAAAATACAACAAAATTTAATACTAAAAATAGATGAAAGCATTTAATAAACCAATGGGACATTTGCAAAATACAAATTAAAGTAAGCCAAGTAAGTAATTTTAAGATCCAAGTTCCATATTACATGCAAGATCTCTTTTGGAATTTCTAATAATAAAACAAGAAAAAACATTTAAAATGCTGTTCTGAAAAGTTGCTGGTATTCTTAGCAGCAGTTGTACTAAGAGAAAAGCAAACAAAATTGAATCCTTTTCCTTGAACCTTTTTCTCTCTAATTGAAATTTAACAGCAAAATTAAACAAAATGAAATTCTAAGACATTCTATATGGCTCCATTATTACTGTTTTTAATCTGTGTATTCAGTTACAGATTCCTAATTTAGGAAATATTTTCCAAAATTACTTGTAAGGACTGTTGACTTTGTAAAGAACTGAGTCATGCTATTTATTTACATGTATTATGTGTAATACTTGCCGTAGACTAATATT
The DNA here is from genome assembly GCF_001527695.2 of Protobothrops mucrosquamatus. NCBI lineage: Eukaryota > Metazoa > Chordata > Lepidosauria > Squamata > Viperidae > Protobothrops > Protobothrops mucrosquamatus. The sequence goes on from NW_015386802.1 coordinate 88,242, forward strand.
GTGTTGCCTAACTGCATTATTGTGCTGCTAACCTCCAATAAAAACATAAGCCCTTAATATGAATGGAAATATTGAACATGTTGAAGAGATTTTAACCCTTATCCTCTCTTTCTGACAATCTCTCCCCACCACAGTGCAGAAGTTATTCAAAATGGAAAATGCTAGTATTTGAGTTTGAAGTCTCCTCTCATGATTAAAATAATATATAATTCTACTGTTGCTTATTTTAACATTCCTAGAAAAAAATTTGGGAACCGAATAATTCTAAAATTTTACTTAAGATACTTATAGTCTACAAGTAGTCCTTGACTTACGACCACAATTAAGCCCAAAATGTATGTTGCTAAGTGAGAAATTTGTTTTGCCTCTTTTATGACTTATCTTGACACATTTATTAAGTGAATCACTGTAGTTGTTAAATTAAGTAACACCGTTCTTAAGTGAATCTGGCTTTCCCATTGACTTTGCTTGTCAGAAGGTTGCAAAAGGAGATCACATGACCCCAGGAGATTGTAACTGGCACAAATGTGAACCAGTTGTTAAGCATCCAAATACAAATCACATGACAATAGGGATGCTGCAATGGTCATAAGTGTGAAAAATGGTCATCAGTCACTTTTTTCAGTGCTGTTGTAACTTTGAACGGTCACTAAATGAATTTTTGTAAGTTGAGGATTACCTGTATTAATTTTTTCAGGTGCCATGACTTTTACATGTACAACAGTAGCAAAAAGTGACGTTGGCACATTTAGCCAAATGATGTTTGGCAAATTGAGCAAAACTGTTTAACCTTGACTGGTTTTGGACTAATTACTGTTAAACTCCATAATCTTATTTTGATACTGGCTGCTGTAAACCCTCCTGGTCCCTTTAAAAAAAACCAGTATATGCATTTCTAGATTAATGACCAGATGTGTTAATTCTATTTATTGTAAGACTACATTAACAGAATTTTACAAGACTGAGGGTACAAATTTTCCCACCAATTTTTAACTGTCTGATCAATTAGGACAGATCCTATGTAAGTTTCTTTTTCTGACTACTAAGCAACTACAGGCTCTTGTTTCTGATCATTCTCTAGGCAGCATGTTTTCCCCCCTCCTCCTCCCTCAGGGTCATTTCCACATACCATTACACCTAGTATTTATACTTGCAACAGAATAATAGAAAACCAGACTATTGGAGAAGTCTAAGAAAAAAAATCTGTTAATGAGGATCGTAATTAAGAGCTATCAGGGCAAAGAGGAGACATTAATCATATAAATTGGGAAGATTTCAAAGCATTTATGATAAGGATCTGCAACCAATAGGAAGAAAGCTAAAACAAAATAAAATAATGAGCAGATTTTATGAAAATAGGTTGATACATTTTAATCTGCCTATGAGCTGCCTCTTAGTATTGATCCAAGAATTTGAAAATTATAAATGGTGTCCTATTTTCTGTGCTGATTGTTCCATATTGACACGAAGAATATATGACCCATTCTGAACCAAATACCTAGTAAAGTCAACCAATTATCCCTACAATGGCCAATCAGAAGGCTTAAAGAATAGAACATGAGCCTATTAGCATTTCTGCTCATATTTTCAGCAACTAGTACTGAGAAGAATAGATAGTTTTATCCTCAATTATCCTTATCATTCAACTGCAGAAAGCAGGAGCTAAAGGCAGGTAGAGGTAGTCATCGACTTATGGCCACAATTGAATCCAAAATTTCTGTTGCTAAACGAGACATCTGTTAAGTGAATTTTGCCCCATTTTATGACCTTTCTTGCCACAGTTGTTAAGTGAATCACTGCAATTGTTAAGTTAGTTACACAATTGTTAAGTGAATCTGGATTCCCCATTGACTTTGCTTGTCAGAAGTTTGCAAAAGATGATCACATGACCCCAGGATGTTGCAACAGTTGCCAAACATCTAAATTTTAATTATGTGACCCTGGGGATGCTGCCACAGTTGTGTGAAAAATGGTTATAAGTCACTTATTTCAATGCCACTGTAACTTTCAATAGTCACAAAATGAACTGATGTAAATCAAGGACTACCTGTGTAGACTTTGTCTTCCCATTTAGTATAATTTCTTCTTTCACAGGATAGATGTGAATGAAACTGTCATATATATTTTATTATAAACATCTGAATACAATGTGCAAGTGCAATGCTCAAAATAGGTAAAATAATGCAAAATAACAGAAATATTTAATTAATCATGAAGGCAACCTATATATATAATCCTTGGGTAAACAGGTAGGATAAAAAAATTATACACAAGTAGATAAATCCAAAGCAACTTATAATCAATTGTAGCATTCACATGTATAAATTATTCTAGATTGGATAAGGGGAAAAATTAGAAAAGGGCAGGAGCAACATTGATGGCTATAATGATAAAGATCAAAATATGGGATGCTCAGGCAATATAAAATAAAGTTGGTTGAATTCAAAATAGTTGCAGTAGAAAAATACTGTATTTTCTTTTCTCACAAAATTTTCTTTATTGTGGCACAGAAAGTGACAATGTGAGCTAGTCTGTTAATTTTTTTTACATGGTATTATCAAGGATAATACTTGAAGCAAAACATAATTAAGTTTTTAATTATAGCTATTTCTGCAAAAGTGTTTATATATATATATATATATATATATAAAAATCAGACCGGTCTGTCTGAAAAACTTCATATATATGTCTGGCTGCCACCTTTGCACCCGGCCCATAGGTGCTGTCGTGACGCTCCAATGGCCAATCGCCGTTCTAACTCCGTTCTCACTCAATTCAGCTGATCTACCCGAGCCGTGCCTATTTCTACACCATCGCTTCCCCCCACACCCACTCTCCTCCTTCCTGCCTGTTTCTTATCCTGTAGACATGCCTCTCCCTTTCTTCAGTCTTCCCCCTTTTCCCTCTCATACCCTAGACCCCCACACCCTCTCTCTCTCTCTCCACCGGGGTTTGGCACGTCCGTAGAGCAGCCGCGCGGGAACGGGTGATCGCCCCTACGAGGGGACGATGCTGTACTCCTGCTTCTCTTTCCATAACCTCCTCCCCCTTCCTACTGTCCACCCCACCCCCCATCCTGTCTGGTGGCCGCCGTGCCCTATCTGCCTGGTCTTTCTTCCCCCCCTCCTGCCAAGACGTCTTTCCCACCATCTCTATCTCTCCCCTCCCCTCAGTCCACATTCCTCCATCCCCCCGCTGGGGGGTCGGCCCTAGCTCACTCTCCTCTCCCCTATCAGTCAACCGGGGACACACGCATACATTCGCGTCGTTTGTGCTGCTCTCCCCCTCATCCTGCAGCCGTGCCTCTCTCTTCCTATGATCTTCCCCCTTCCCTCTCGTACCCTTCAGCCCCCCCTCCTCTCTCACTCACATACATTCCCGCCGTTTGCGCTACTCTCCCCCTCATCCTGCTGCTGTGCCTCTCTCTTCCTAAGATCTTCCCCCTTTCCTCTCGTGCCCTTAACCCCCCCTCTCACTCTCCACCGGGGTTTGGACCATCCGTAGGGCAGCCGCGCGGGAACGGGTGATCGCCCCTAAAATGGGACGATGTTGTACTCCTGCTCCCCTTCCCGTACTCTCCTCCCTGCTGTCCACACCGCCCCCCATCCTACCTGGTGGCCGTCATGCCCTATCTGTCTGATCTTTCGTTTCCCCCTCCTGCCAGGGCGTCTTTCTCACCATCTCTATCTCTCTCTTTCCCTCGGTCCACATATCTTCATCCCCCTGCGGGGGGGGTCGGCCTTAGCTCACTCCCTTCCCCCCTACCCGACAGCTGGGGACACACTCTTGCGATCGCGCTATGTGCGCCACTCCCCCCCTCATCCTGCAACCATACCTCCTCCTTCATCCAATCCTTCTCCTCCTCTCCCACACTATTAACCTCCCTCCTCACTCTCCCCACCAGAGTCACCTGGCACGCCCGTGCGGCAAACGCACGGGAGCAGGTAAACGCCCTCGAAATGGGGCGATGTTGTTCTACTCCCCCCCTACTCCTAACTTTCCCCTCCTTCCTTCTGTCCACCCTACCTCTCGTTCTATCCATTGGATACCGTCCCCTACCTGTCTGATCCCCCCCTCCTGTTGGAACATTCTTCCCACAGGAGTACAGCATCGTCCCCTCGTAGGGGCGATCACCCGTTCCCGCGCGGCTGCTCTACGGACGTGCCAAACCCCGGTGGAGAGAGAGAGAGAGGGTGTAGGGGTCTAGGGTATGAGAGGGAAAAGGGGGAAGACTGAAGAAAGGGAGAGGCATGTCTACAGGATAAGAAACAGGCAGGAAGGAGGAGAGTGGGTGTGGGGGGAAGCGATGGTGTAGAAATAGGCACGGCTCGGGTAGATCAGCTGAATTGAGTGAGAACGGAGTTAGAACGGCGATTGGCCATTGGAGCGTCACGACAGCACCTATGGGCCGGGTGCAAAGGTGGCCGGAATATAAGAAGCGCCCTCCCATTGACCGACATGGATCCCTGAAGATGCCAGCAGAAAGCCGGCGAAAGCTTGGATCACTATTTATTAAAACTTTTTAAACTTTTTAAAGGTTTTGTTTTTCCTGGTGCTCATTTACGTTCGTATGCTTTTACCATGAACACTCCCAGGAATCAATTTCCAAATTTCTTTTTTTGACAAAGAGTTAAAGAATTAAATTGGGAGACTAAGATGGCCATTTCAAGCTCGTTCTGCTTTCACTACTACTGTACCTCCTATACCAGTGGTGGCGAACTTATGGCACGCGTGCCAGAGGTGGCACTCGGAGCCCTCTGTGGGCACATGTGCCGTTGCCCCAGCCCTGCCTTCCCCCACAGCCCCCTCCTTACCAGCAGCCCCCCTGGAGGAGAGTTGCCCCTGGGCATGGCCCGCACGGAGCAGTACAGCCAAGTACATAGCTGGGCAACAGGGACAAGACTCTGCCCTCGCACCCCATAGCATGCAGATGATGCTGAGGGATGTGGGTGGAGGGCGTGGCTGCCATGGTGCTGCAGGGCTGCATGGGCGATCTGCGGCAGGCCAGGGATGTGGTGCGTGGCCCTGCGGGTGGGTGGGGCAGGGGATGGGCAGAGGCGGAGCAGGCAGAGCAGGAGGCGGAGCGGGGGCGGGTGGTTTGGGGGCACTTGGTCTCTAAAAGGTTCGCCATCACTGTCCTATACTATATCTGTGCATTTGGTTTTTCTTGCTTAAATGTAGAACCTTACTTTGTTCACCATTGAATTTCATTTTGTTAGATAGAGCCTAGTGTTCAAGTCTGTCAAGATCATTCTGTATCTTAAGCCTATCTTCTGGAGTGTTGGCTATTCCTGCCAGCTTGGTGTCGTCTGCAAATTTGATGAGTTCCTCAACTATCCCCTAATCCAAATCATTAATGAAGATGTTGAAGAGCACTGGGCCCAGAACAGAGCCTTGGGGCACCCCACTACTCATTTCCCTCCATGTAGATGCAGTTCCATTGAGGATTATACGCTGAGTACGGCCAGTCAGCCAGCTACAAATCCATCTGGTGGTGATGCTGTCTAACCCAGAGGTCCCCAACTTTTTGGGCACCAGGGTCCAGTTGTGCAGAGAGAGGTTTTTCTGTGGACCATAAGGGGTGTGGTTTTGTGTGCTGCCTGCATTTCACGGATGGGAATTTGCTTGTTTGTGTGGACTGGTTGCTGGAATGCTGCGCCCCGGTACTGATCCACGGACATCTTATCAAGTAGTAGGTTGAGATCTACTTTATCAAATGCTTACTGAAGTCCAAATAAATTATATCCATAGCATTCCTCTGGTCTATTAATTTTGCCACTTGGTCAAAGAATGTGATAAGATTTGTCTGGCATGATGTTTTTGACAAACCCATGTTGGCTTTTGGTAATGACTTCGTTTGCCTCTAGGTGTTTGCTGATTAGTTGTTTATCTTCTCCAGAATCTTCCCAGGTATTGAGGTCAGGCTGATAGGTCTATAATTTCCTGGATCCATTTTATTTCCTTTTTTGAAGATGGGAACTACATCACCTCTTTTCCAGTACTACGGTAGTTTCCCAATGCTCCAGGATCTTTGAAAGATATAGTTCAGTGGTTCCGAGTTCACATCTGCCAGTTCTTTCAGAACCGTGGGATGTAATCCATCTGGTCCTGGTGATCTGAACTCGTCTAGGCTGGACAGACGCTCACTTACCATTTTCTTGCCTATCTTAACTTGTGTTTCTAATCTGTTTTTTATGGTACTGTTTTTGATAGGTTGGACTGTTTTTTCCCTTTGTGTAAAGGCGGATGCAAAAAATGAGTAAATAGTACTGGTTTCTCCCTGTTGCTTGTCCCCTTCTTTGCCACTTTCTCCCACTAATGGGCCTATCATTTCCTTGACTTTTTTCTTGTTTTTTATATGTTGAAAAGAAGCTTTTTTTGTTATTTTGACTTTTGTCACAAGGCTTAGTTCATTTTGAGCCTTAGCTTTCCTCACTCCATCTTTGTAGGCTTGGGCTATTTGCTGATATTCTGCCTTAGTTATGTGCCCCTCTTTCTACTTGTTATTCTTGTCCTTTTTGTCTTTTAATTTATCAGAGAGTTCTTTATGCAGCCATGCTGGTTTCTCTGGAGAGCTGTTATTTTTCTTCTTTATTGGTATTGTGCTAGACTGGGCTTTTATTATCTCACTTTTCAAAATTTCCCAAGCTTCTTGAGTTGTTTCCCCCTTGAGGATTCTCATACATGGAATCCTTCCCATGCTCTCTCTAAGTTTATTGAAATTAGCTCTCTTGAAGTCCAAGACTCGTTTGACTGTGTTCTATTGCTTGTGCTTGCATAATGTTGAATTCCAATATTGCATGATCACTCCCCTCCAAGGTTCCTATGGCTTCAACACCTTCTATCATTTCATCCCTGTTAGTGAGAATTAGGTCCAATATGGCTAATCCCCTAGTTCCCTTCTCTACTTTTTGGGAGACAAAATTGTCTGCTAGGTTTGTTCTAATAACACTTCTGTTTCTAACAATTATCTATTCTCTTAGCCATGTTCAAACATCTCTTTAATAGTATAATATCCCATCTAATGGGTCAGGACCTTTGTTTTCTTCAGTCTTACTCTAGCTTTCTTCCTTTGCCAACTAACTTTCCAAGTCAATCCCTTTGAATGATCAAGTAGTTCTTCCTCTATTTTTATGTATATTGTTTGGAATAAGAAAGACAATTTGGTGAAGGTATTTTTGGAAGAATGCTAAGCCCATTGATATTCATTAAACAGCCTTCCTACTTCTCCAATTTCCCACAATTCTCCTAACAGCTTTATCTTCCATTCGATTGGCTCTTCCTTATCCTCAAGAGTGTTCTGAGATCTTGACAGGTAAGATGTCTTTTCCGTTTCCAGTATTATCGCTACGTCTTTTAATTCTTCGTTTGCCTATTTATTAATTCCTTCCTTTAAGTCCTCCATTTTTGGATCCACTTCCTCTAATATTCCTTCTATTTTTTGGATTACTACTCATTTTCTGAATTTGTGGATTTAGATTAGAAAATTGTTTTTTTATCTCCTTTATGCTATTTTTGGTCTCCATATGAGCTAAGGCAATTGTCTCTTGTATTGATTTTAACATAGAAAGAATTTCTTACTGAGTTTCATCAACATTTTCTTGTTGATATGTCAAGCTAGGACATATCAACAAGTGTTAGAGATGGTTTTTACCATTTAAAGCTGAGTATGGAACATCCATTTTGTTTTTGTATGTGGTCTTTATAGTCCAATCTATTTAGGGATATATAAAGTTTCAGTCAATTGTCATTTGAGCTCCAAGTTATCCAGCCAGCCTATTAGTCCATCCTTCAGCCTCCCCTAAGGAAATATAAGCAAAATTCAAGTTTTTCTGTCCAATGAAAAATATGTCCTTTCTGTCCAGAGACAAAAAAGCAATTAAAAGCTGTTCATCAGTCAAAGGTTTACAATCCATCATCTCAATCCATAATGCATGTTTCTTCTACAGATAAATAATTCCACGACACAGCTCTAAAAGTCAGTTAGTATTTATATTCATAGTCCAGGCAGGCCAGTTTCAAAATAGTTTATCGTCTCTGCCACACAAATAGGCAGCCCAAGAGGTTTTTTCCCCCTTTCCCAACTGCAGTCTTGAAAAATGAAAGTTTCCAAGGACAACAAAAGTCTTATCTGAGTCTGGGCTTCAAGCCAAGTTTCCTTTAAACATAATAAATTGTAGTGCTGTGGTTCGCCACTAGATGTTGTTGATGCCATCTTCCAGCTTTTTAAATCAAAACTTATATTACAAGCTTTTCAATCTCTTAAAAAAATTCTCAAAAGCATTTTTAGTCCCCAAATTTCAAAGTTATATATATGTATTGATTCCAAATTAATTTTGTAATTTTCTGTTTTCCCCCAAGCAATTAATTCACCACTTTTCTTTTCCTGGGGGAATGGGGTGGAAATTTCCCTTCCCTCTCTCTTCATGGAGGATTCTTTGCTTTGGGCGTTTTTTTCCAGGAAAAAGTCTTAAAGTCATAAAGAGAGGATAGGGTCTCACTCAGTTCCATCTATGTTGCTCGAAAGTTGCTCGTTAGTGCTTATTTTCTTCGGTTGTCAGCAGCTTCTGACTGGCCACATGAATGTAGCCAGTCTTTCCCCCACTGGTTTGGAAGGCTTCCTTAGATCAAACGGAAGGGCCATCACCCTCCCATGATCAACAAGGGTCCCCTCCTTCTTCATTGCCTTTCCAGGGCAACTTTTTAGGGTCCCCAACAGGGTGAAATTGAACACAGAAGACGAAGCCCCATCTTCCTGCATCCGTTATGCCGCAATGTCAAACAAGAAGTCCAAAATCTAAGATGTTTTAATACCAAGTTATATTAGTTCTATTTCAAACTGACCTGAAATGATTTAAAATTAGATGCAATATTTGATATAAATTCATTACAGCAAATGATATTTGATTTTTTAAAATTCTGATGTTAAATTTTACTGCATGTTTATGTTGACCACAAATTAATGCTGTAGTGATAAATTCAGATTACTTATAAAGAGTGTTATTTTTACTCTTGTTTTAACACACACTTCGTGAATATTTATGTACACTGAAATTAAATCATTTTTATAAACAAAATATTCAGCATTAAAAGGAAAACAAGAAAAGATCAAACAACATACTGTGGATGTTTCTAAGATGTTGTTGATCCAATCTGGTGATTGAAATGTGTTATCTGCTTCAGGCATCCTAGGCTATTGTTGTAACTATTGGCTTTAGTCTTTCTACATTGCTCACACTTTCTGATATGAGTTGGGTGGTTGTAAAAATTATTTCAACAAATAAATGATATAATTTAATGCAGAAAATATACCCTACCTAAAAAATATTTTCTGCATGATGCAATTCAATTCAAACCATTTCAGTACCAGTTTAGAACTTTCTCCCCCTCTCCTCTAGTTACTGTATCACTCTTAGATTTAGTCTTCATTTAATTATTTAGTTTTGGACAATTTTAAAATAAAACACTAGGTGTACAAAGCTTTCCAATTTATACTAATATATATATATATTTATTCATATATTTATTCCAAGAATGTTCTCTATGTAATTTACATAAAATTTATAAAGCCTATTTTTCAAGTTAACTGACTTGAAATATAACTGACAATGGTTATGACTAAGTACCATCTTCATGTTACTATATATCATGTGTGGTTTGTGCCCCTAAAAGTAAAAGTAAACCTAAAACAATAATCATACAGGATATAAAGGAAATGTGCCCCAAACTTGCACCTCTTCATTTAAAATAAAAGGAACAAAGATAATGGAAAAAATGAACTTAATTGAATTTCATTAAGTTCTTTAAAAGGAGATATTTAGAAAAGAGAAATTAGAAAGGGAAAAAAATTTTTACAATGTTTTTCTGTTTTAAATACAAGGGGTGAGTGATGCCATTAATTCATATATTCTGAAATGTATCCTCTATATATTTTTATAGTATATTTTAGTTATATTGACACAATAATCCTCAGGATATATCCACAATATTAAAGTATGCTGTGTTTGAAAAAAAAAGTCAAACTATTCACATTCTTAGTTTGGCTATTTCAACCCCAAGAAAACTGAGAGGTACCTTTTATTTTTAAAAATAACTTCCCTTTCCCTCTCCAAAGTCCTAGGAGAAAAAACAGAATTCCCATTTATTTTTATAACGTCTGATTTACAAACAAAGGTTGCTCATTATTTACTACTGGATTTCTCTGAAATTTAACCTGTACTAACTACAAATATGACAGATGTAATACTGCACGGTCAGAGTTTCCTTGTGCTGTAATTGCAAGCTTTTTATTCAGTTGATGGCAGCAAAGTTATTACCACAGTATTTTATGTTATTTAAGAAAACATGAAAAGCTTCCAACATAATTTTATGCCAAGGAATTTTTAAGCATCTTTTCTATCCAGTTTCATATTAGAATGCTTAAAGAATCAAGATACGTGATTATGTAGTTTTGCGGACCTTGAACATGGAATATTCAATGTTTTCTGAGAATTGTGCACATGCGTGTGCACTAAGATGGTGTTGGTAAGTGGTTCTGATAAAGAGACATGTGGCCAGGTGGCCAAGTTATTTTCTAGCATAAAGAAGCCCTGCCCCCTCCTCTTCTACTTCCCATATATAACTTTAGTTATTTAGATTCGAGCCAAGGTTGAGTGAGCACCAGTTGGAAGCTGGACCACAGACCCTAAAAGTTGGAAAATACACAACTATAAGCATACCCATGGAACCTTCTTTATAACTGCACCATGTATCATTCTGGCTTTATCAGGCATTTTGCACTCTGAAATAAATATTTTACTCCAATTCATATTTTCTAGCTTTAGTATTAATTCTTTGTTTGGGATACCCAAGTATTACAAAAATGACAAATCAATATTTTACTGACATGATATTTATTGCAAGTTTTAAAAATGGAATGTCAATTCTTTTTTTTTTTGATAGTTTTTTTTAACAGCAAAAAAAAGTTTGCTTGATTTTTATTTTTGTTCTCTCCACCACTGGCTTGTTACTACAGTGGTATAAAGAAGACACACTGAATTTATTATCTGGCCATAGAAACAATAACTTGTGCATAGCTAAGGCTGATGATACCCACAATTTTTCACCCTCTTACTCCTTGTCCTCCTTTCCCTAGTTTGGCAAGGCAGCACACAGTAAGGCTGGATAAGGAACAGAGAATTTGTTCGTTTCTCCTGCGGGGAAGGCTACAATGGAACTTGTTAGCTTTATTTATTAAATGTAAATGCCACCCATCTCCCTCTCAACTGATTCTGGGCAACTTGCAATAATGTAAGTTTTAGTTACCCTTGTGGTTGTTGCCCTTGAATTCCCACTTTTGTTGGGGAAGGAGAACTTTTTTCTTTGGATAAAATTACTTTTGTAATTTCCTTATACCAAGACAGCCAACTTAAGATAAAGAGAGTTTAGCAGGGACTTAAAGTGTTTCCCACTGTAGACTGATATTTTTATTATCAATTTTTTGCCCATTCATCCTTTTGCAAATCATTTGGTCATTTTTTTCTAAAATAGAAGGTACTGCTGACAAATTATTGTATATATTACTGAAGACGAACAGATGTATCAAAATTTGATACTGTGACACTGAAGAATCCTGAAATATTCTTAAAAAAGTAATTTGGGACAACAGAATAGGTTTCTGTGTTTGCTTCAGAATTTCTTTATATATTTATGAAAGTGTTTTGTTATTATTCAGCAAATATTTTAGGCTGGCTAAGTGTTTACAAGCAATTTCGGGCTGGTAAAAGTGTAGCAGTGAAAATTAATAATATCTAATATTGGTGATACATTTTTATCTGTAAGTGAAAAATCTTTTATTGTTTACTTTTCCAGGTCTCTTTTATTTTCCTAGTTACCAGTTTGGATTTTTTTATCAATCTAAATTTCATAGTTTTTAATCAATTGTAAATTATAATTAAATTGAAAAGACAGTGAAAAAATCTTATTCACTGGGATATTTAATCTCATCTGAAGATTCACTTATCTGCTACCCTGCACCAGCTCATTTTACCCAATATAAACTAGATTTGCAAAGAACACAGATATATACATGTGCATGGACACATACACATGAACATTTGAACAAGATTATCATTGTAAAATTCATAGCTTATCTGTAGAACTTGCTTATAAAACAAAACCTCCTCAAAAAATATTTAAAACATATTTTAAAAATGGAAGCAAGATAAAATACTAAACATATCTCATACAGAACAGCAATTTATTTCATCCAATGAAGGAATAAGTTAATGCAGTACAATTGAACTAGAATATATTTATAGAGCTTAATGTTTGCTGCAAAGCTTATTTAGTTATTGGAAACAAATTGCAAGTAACAAGAGATTGCTTCTATGATTCTTGCATTTTGAGGCAAAATGAAGCCAAATTTTATTTGGGATTTAGTTTGTTACATATTATAATGGCTATAAAACTTGGCTGTGATACAAGGGAAAAGCTGAAATCATTCCCAGCAATGATGCATAAACTCTACAAAAAACTTTTGCATTTTTATTCTGAGGCAGTCACTTCTAGCCTGATTTAGCAGGGCTTTTTATGGAATAATTTTTATATTTGAATAAATATGCAGCTGTTATTCTACTTATGGGGATTAGATATTGGATAATAAATATTTCTATGTCCAGAGCAGTTGGTAGCATATAACAACTTTACCTTATCTGATCACAAAAAAGTCTAGTTTTCTTCAGGCTGTATGCTAAATATAAATCAAAACAAATCAAAACCCAGAAAAATCTGTGCCAAGTTATTTATGAATTATTTCCAAGGAAATAATTGTAATAACTGTAGATGTGTCCTTATACTCATCAGGAGTCAATTTCAACTCAAGGGAGCTTACCTTTTAAAAATTGATCTATGATATGTATTCTAATAATATTCTGTTAATTGAGAAAAATCAGTTATGGGAAAAATCAAGTTGTCCCAAATTATTGAAGCAAAATAGTTAAGCATGTGTTCCCTGTTGAAAGCACTTCATTTATCTAAACTTGTACATGGTAACATTGTTAGAAGAATGCATATTTCAACTGTGGTAACTCTGAAAAAAAATTATTATGTATAAATCTTATCAGGAATACTTATACAACTAAATAAACTTATAGCCAAAATCACAGAAAGAAGATAATGAAATTGTATGGGATGTGCATGGATTACAAAATGTAGCTTGGACCTTGGACCACAATGTGAAAACAGCCCATTTCATTTCAAACCAATATGGAGACTATCAGATATAATTTTCAGCTAAGACGAACGTATTCAACTAAACCTCCCGTTATTATTTAAATTTGTAAGCAAAGATGTTTGAGAGCATAAAACCTGGCTAATTTCAAAAAGTAGGTACAAGGGTCTTCATGTCAGGCACATTAAATCAATTTTATTTTTTAAATTCTAGAGTTCAATAACAAAGCATATTTGCATTTTGTGAAAGGGACTTGACAAAATACATAAACAGGTGCAGGAATTTTATATAAGTGTAGCTTTTAGAATTTAGGAATAAAGTTAACAGCAAAAGCATTTTTAGTAAATTTATAATTATTTCAAGGTGCAGTCAGATACCAGAGACTGCAACCATGATTTCCATCAAAATAAAATTTAAACTTTTATTATAATTAGTTAATTAACTGGATCATAATTAATTTTAAATTACTATTCATAAGAAGTTTCCTTTATACTTACAATTGGACTTGCGTTGATGTAGTCTGAATTGTCATGACTATTTTCAGCTTTCAAACATATCCTGCAATGATCATCTTGCCCCCACCCCCCAAAAACATATAGTTATTTATACTGTGTTTATATGAATAGATTAAAATATGCATATTAAAATAGCTATTTCAAAGATTAAACTCAAAGAGAAAAATATTTTTTAGCTGAAGAGAGAAATATCATATACTTGAGCTTCAGCATACTTGCTTTTAAACACAGAATTCTCTGTGATTATTTTAGATAAAGCCTGAAACAAAACATTCTGTTAAAACAAAAACAGAAATAAAACCGCCATATTGGAGTATGATACCAACCCATCTGCTTTACAGAGCTGACTTGTTTCCTTTCTTCTCTTATTTGTTAAACTGAGATCCCACTTTTTCTCCAGGACAGAAGTAAGTGAGGATTCCTTTCATTTTATTCCTGCAACAATAACCCTGTGAGATACCGTATGTTGGGCAGAAAGAAAATTACTGGCCCAAAATCATTCAGCTAACTAAAAACCAGGTTTCTTCCATCCTAATTCAATACCTTAAAAAATTAACAATTAAGATATTGTAATGAAATGTATAAATGACCTTGAGGAACAAGAGTAAGAGATGCTGCCTAGAAAACAATAGGAGAATACAGACAGGAGCCCTCATTAGTTTAAAGTCAAAGAAAGAAACTTAGGAACGATCCATCCTGATGAATCAAGCACTTAAAAGTGGAAAGTGGAAGTTTATATTTTCAGACTTACAAGACTTGATAATATAGCCTTATAATAAAGTAGAATAAATTCATGTAGTTGTGTTTCCTGTCTGGTTTACCTGGGAGGACTGATATCCAACTTGCAAGTCTAAAAGTACAATCTTGATCCATTAGTGTGGGTCCTTCCTTACATTTCTTTCTCTGCCTATTTAAACCACTGGGGCTTCCTGCCTCTCTTATCTGATTGCTTTCCAGGCAGCAACTCTTCCCATTATTCACCAAGAGTCACCCACCCATTCCATTACAGATATTTTCTATTCCTGTGGTATCTCAAGCTCAATTGGTTAGAGAAAATAAGAACAGTATGAGGTTGTTAATCTACATGCCAGTACTGCTCACTGGACGGAGCCATCAAATAGCATGACTATAATGCAAAAGCAAGATAATACATGACAATCAGAGGCGTTGAAACAGACCATTTTAGTAAATGTTTCATATAAACATATGCTAAAAGAGTAAGATCTCTTTTCTCAAGCATCTACAACACACCTCTGACTTTCCTGATGTTGCTAACTAATCACCAAAAAAAAATTCATTTTCATTAGTTATGCTGTTTGGAGTTGCTATACATCAGAAACATGTAGGGAGTCAAAGTCTCCCCAATCCTAACGTAACTATTATTCCTTTATAATAAAATATCTCTTTTCATCAAAATAGTATCAAATTCACTAAAAACCAAGTATTCTCTTCACTAATCAGAGTACGTTTCAATTTCAAAATGTATTAATTTGATTTTGATACCAACTTTAGATTGACTGTGAATAATCCTGCCCATACCACCTTTCTGTATTTTTCTCTTAAACTGATACTTCAGTGACTTTTTAAACAATAAAATTTAGAATTTTTAAAAATATCTGCCCCACACTATAAGTAATCTGTATTATTATAAAATACAGTATGTTTTGAATTGTAAGATTTAGCATTCAATACAGTAGTCTGACATAAAGCTGATAAAGTATAATTAGCTAATGAAATTGCCATTATCTATTGGAAGGAAAATATGGTGCTTTAAGACATACAAAGCGGTCTAGAAATATCAGCAACTAAATGGCTGTGCTTTCTAAAGTAACCCAGAACTGAGAATAGAAGCTTTGTAAACTTATCTGTGGATGCCAACAAGTATTTATTTATTCTAAATGAGTACAAATGTATAAGTGATGCAGTTTGTAATTGCAAACTGAATTAGAATTTTTTTCCTGATAGATGTAAGTATGTCAAAAAGCTAAGATGAATGATCAACACAACCTCTATTGTATTCAACCAACAGAATGAATGCCTTTACACAAAGCTGTGCAAAATATTGCTTGCTGTAATCAATATAAAGAAAAACAAAAATGTATTGTGCAAGTTACACCGGTGTAAAAGATGTGTTGCCCAGGGCAATGTACTATAACATTTAACAAAATATTAAGTTACTTTACTAAGTATTATTAAGTTACTTTACTAATACATTTCTATACCTGTCCCATAAAGATGACAAAAACATTCAATATTAGATAAAGAGCGAAGCAGTACTGTAAATAAATCACTTAGTTTAAACTATACATACATGCAACTACAACTTGACAGCGGTTTTTCTGGACATTTTCTTCCTTATGGGCAATGGTAGTTGCATTAGGCTCAGCTTGATATGCACAAAGTGCTTCCCACTCTTTCTCTAGACGATTCTTGTTTTTCAAATGATCTTCCATGTAGGCCTGAAATTAAGAAGTCTAATCAGAAGTAGCAGGCTTAACATATTCAATACTTGCTATTTCAATCAACAAGTGAATGAACTGTAAAGTAGAGAACCAAACTGGTCTAGTAGTTAAGGTGCTGGTTTGGAAACCAGCAGACTATGAGCTCTAGTCCTGCCTTCTGCATGGAAACCCATTAGGTGACTGGGCTAGTCACTCTCTCTCAGCCAACAATTAAGGTTTGGGTCACACGCCAGTCAATCTTATTGTAGCCAGTGGCAGACCTGCACTTGCTGGGAAATTCTAGGAAGGAAAAAAAAGTGAATGAACTGAAAAGTATTAAGGCACTTTGATTTGAATACAAAGAAGTACTAGACTGGTTGCGACTGCTGTTTACTGATTTGACCAAGATAGAAACATAATAAATGAATGAGTGTTTTGACTGACCAGATACTTAATAGACTTGAGTTTCCTGAAAAGCAGTCTATATGGCAAACACTGACCTTCAGAGGAGTATCAAAATGAGCTTGTGATATTGCAGTAGAAGGCACTTTTAAATTGTGTTTTGTTTCTCCTTGGATTTTACATGGAATATTGAATCATTTTCTTTATACAGTGAGATCAAAATTCCAGGATTTATGTAGGATTGAATCCATAATGCTCAACCTTAGACACCATAGTAAAAGGAAGGAAAAGAGAAATAGGCTTGAATTTTTCTTTCTAAACTTTTGTATGATTTAAAATTAGATGGTTGCATGTGCAGGCATTTAATGGTGTCTGTCAAATCAGCAAAAAATAGCGCAAATAAAAAAATTATCATGATCAAGCAAAGCAAAAAGAAGGAAAAGGTTCCAGGTATTCAGTTGCAGCAACCATAATTTCTCTGAAAAAGTTCAGAGCAAAAAGAAGATATTTATATGAACTATAAGATCATCATAAGAAATTCCTTTTCTTAGTTAGGATCGGTCAAATCTAAATAATTATTGCTAAAAACATTAGTGTATTTCAATTTCATTTATATACTGTATATTTTCTAAAGAACGATTAAGACAATGCTAAGATATTTCAAATGAGCAACAAATACATAATTTTATATGAAGAATATTTTTGCCCAATGGTCAACTTTGACATAATGAGTTATACCGCTGGTCCTGTCATAGCACATAAATACACCAGTGAACTTCAGAGACAAACAATTTATCAAACAAGTCAGGTGTATGAAAGGAAAAGGGAAGAGAATCTTGCAGAAGGAAGGAAGAAAGGAAAGAAGGAAGGATAAAAACAGCAGAAAAACTAATCAAAACACTGAAAAAAGAGCAAGGAAAAAAGAAGAAAAAAAGGAAAATAGAGAGGAAAATAACAGAAATCAAAGGAAAGAGCTAGAATGATTAAATAAAGAGATGCAGTACTTAGGGAGGGAAAAGAACGGCTTCATTTTTAATACTCTCCAGCTCCCAACGTACTCACTAGCTACAAATTTGATGAGTTCCCCTACTATTCCTTCATCTCAATCGTTTATGAAGATATTGAAGAGTACTAGGCTTAAAACAGAACTTGGAGTATCCCACTGCTTACTTCCCTCTATGTAGATGTATGATAATTCCATTAATGATTACATGTTGAATGCGGTTTGTTAGCTAGTTACGAATCCATCTAATGGTGAAGCTATCTATCTCAAAGTTTTCCAACTTACTAAGAAGTAGGTTGTGGTTTACTTTGTCAATTGCCTTACTGAAAAACAAGTATATTATGTTCACACCTTTTCACCAATCCACTTAATAACTTATTTTTATTCTTGAGTATTGAATTGGCCACTGAGGTTATGGCATTACTTTGACCCAACATAGTAACTGATTAGCACACATTTATAAGAAAATCTTTACTTCAGGCAAACTGATTGTATCTTAGTTATAAAATAAAAAGAGTAAGATAGTACTTGTTGTTCATTTACTTATTATATTTATATACTGCCTGTTGGGAGCTCCAGCATACAGAGTTCTCTCCTTCTGTTCTCCCCTTAACTCCCTTTATGAGGTAGGCTGGATTGAGAGACACTGATTGACACTGAGTTACCTACTAAGCTTTCGTGGCTCTGGACTAAACATGAATTATCCTTGTATCACTCCAACACCATAAACAAAATAATTTGTTGGCTCTTAATTTTAAACCAAAGGTATTTCCATGGGAACAAAATACTATCAGATCCATGTACTGATCATCATATGGAAATCTGAGCTCATTTATGGACAAGAAGATAAAAATTGAGGCATCTGAAGAAAAAGAGAATGTAATAGAAATGCAGAATTAATGCTAACAAAGTATTTTGGATTATAAGATTTGTTTCAATGAAAAGAGGAAAAAAAGCTGGTTGTGGAATACCATAATAATAGATATGTCTTTGGTGTTTCTAAAATACAAAGCATAGGGTTATTTTGATGTAAAAGGATTACCCCATTAGAATAAATGACATTTGGCTCACAAAGCAACATATAAGAATGCTTTTCAGAGATTATGTAACAATACACTGTGAAAACAAAAAGTTACACAAGATAGGTAGCATTTAATGTATACCTGGTTTTCACTGGCCCAGTAAGTCTCCTACATTTATACAGAATCCAATTTCATTACAAATGAAGACTTCTGAGAAAACCTAGATATGCCTTTGAAATCCTACATTTGTTTATGTAGTAAAGAAGGTTGCTTGACAGGCTTAATATATCTGTGTTTGTGTTTTCAAGAGCCAAATAACAAAACCTGATAATGCATCTTAGCATTGTCCTGATAGTAGAAGACTCACCTGCTGAAAAAAGGCATTTTGGTACCAAATACAATACTTAAGACCAATTCACACATACAAATCAGCTACTTCAGAATGTTGAACTGAGTTCATACTTATGGCCTTCCTAATTCAGTTGTGTCAGTTCATATATTCATCAGTCCCTTCATTACTATTAAAAAGATTACATACAATCTCTGTGTATAAACTATGCCATCTACAGGCTTCAACTCCCAAATGTTATGCTTCCACACTGCTTGGAAACATCCTTACATGGGTTTCTCCAAACTGCCAATAATTTATGCCTTAAGTTTACATAAGAGTAACATTAGGATACAGGATCCTCAATGGATTAAGTCATTGAGCTCATAATCCATTCTGTCTGCCACATAAAATTGTACTGAAGATTCAAATATTTTCCTTTTATAGTAATACAGAAATCTGTATTTATAAGATTTTTTCAAACTATAGAAAAAAGCTGGAATAGATTTCTCTTATTGACAATAATGCAGGTGAATATGCACTGATGTCTAGCATTCTTTACCTGGCTCATGAACTGCAGAGAAAAGAAAAGGAATACAATCAAATGTATTGATTGTCTGAGATACAGATGATTTTACTAATAAGCCAAGAAAGTTGGTAATTTTGAAACTTTCTTTTCACAAAGCTATGATTTGTATTTGATTATTATCTTCTTCTATTAGTCCTCAAATAAAAAAAATTAAGAATCTACTTTTTTCTATAAGCCTCCCAGCCCAAAAGACAGATTTTGCTTTTTTTAAATCCAGAAAATAGTATGTAGACTTTTTGAATAAGCTAAGAAGTTCATTGAATAAGCATCTGTATGACAATGCATCCCTTGAATAATTCCAATACTGTCATTATCATAGAAGTAATATTTAAACTGCCCTTACTGGTGTTAAGTGCTATTTTAAGTTAGAAACTTATATAATGCAACTATTGCTGGAGTTTGTAAATCATTTCTCTCACTCTCTGTGTGTTTGATTGACTGTGAGCCAATCTTGATTCTCAACAATTGCTTAGACAAATCTTTGCAATTTTTTGGCAAGATTTTTGGAAATGGTTTGTCACTGATTTCTTCCTAAAGTTGTTGAGATAGAAAGACTGCTCCAAAGTCTCTCATCTAGGTTTCGTGCCTAAGGCAGACCTAAAATTTTATGTTCTTCCAGTTTCCAGGCTGATCCCTTAACCATTACAATAAGTTAGTTTTCTTTGCAAATCATAATGCCTTTGTTTTCCTACTACTATTTCTCCTGCAGACTTTAAAAGGCCATGATAGTATGATTTCTTAGATATTCTTTACTCCTTCATGGAAGAAGGTACTTGCTCCAATACTGTCAAATATTATTTTAAGTAATAATGATTGCTAAGATCATAGTAAACCAAAACTACAGAGGCTGAAGCAGAGGCAGAACAAATATATTATATATTATATTAAGTAGTATACTCTTTCAATGATGCAAAATTTCCCATCTCCCTTAGTATTAAATAATATTCCATTTGTCATAGGTGATGGAGGTGATGGCAAAGTTTACTGGGTTTGATGCATCTCCATATAGAAACTTCTTTTTTAAACAAATATGAAACTGAATTAAAATGGAACCATTAACTTATCTCCAGCATCTTCCAAATAAATCAATACACCGGGGGCAAATTAGCACTTTTGTATAGCCTTTCAGCATTTAATGTATGCATTCGTACAAAGAAGCCACTCCCTTTCCTCACAATTTCTGCCTTCCCTGTGAGATCTTTTGACCTTTTTACAGAATGCATTAAAATCTGTTTCCAAGGATGTAATCAAGGAAAACATTATATATGACAGCACATTTTTTATTATTTATTCTCTAAAAAGCACCACAGGCACTGGCTGTCAGTTTTTATCTCACTGTCTAGAAAAATGACTAAACCACATTTTCAGTGCACTGCATCTAACAACATTCCTGCCCCAAACTATGCTTGGCCAGCCATGGTATGTGCTAATCACTCTATCATTATTAGTTTGAGAAAGAATGAAACATTTGGGTAAAGCTCTATCCTGTCCCTATAAAAATAAAGAAGGGAGGATATTTTCATAAGGCACACAGTTCTCCAGAATAGATGTCAAGGTTACTGAACAGATATCATGGTTATCTTCCATAAGAGGACCTGAACTGGGATGGTAGCCTTGGGTTCAAAGGGGACTGCGAATAAACTATAGAAAAGGCAACATAAAATTCCAGTGTGAAATATTAGGGATCAGAGAAAAGAAATGCAAGACCTTTCATAAAACACTTCACTGATGTAATAAAATAGGAGATAATGATTGGTGAGATAGAGCAACAGATAGATTCAGCTAGCAAATGTCATCAAAGGGTGATGAGATTGCAGTTGGTCAAATATCAATTTATCTTTTTTCAGAAGGGGAATGGATTTAGATTGCAAGGTTCAAGAAGAAGTAACAGACACACCAATATTTAAACTGTAATATAATGTGCAAAGAAGAGTTTATGTATTTATGTATTACCTATATCTCTCCAATATAACCTGGAAAGTCTTGTTATGATGGCAACTTTGGAAGGCTCAAAGTGCCTTCCAACTATGAAGGGTCTGAGTTCATTAGTGTGCCATGATGGATTGTGTCTGGACAAGGTACTTCAAGCGCAGAGGACTTGGATATGAGTTTCCCATCGAGACATGGAAGCATCATTGATGAGGACATGAAAAAGTATGAAAGGAAACAATGAAACTATTTGAAATCAGCCTCCAATGGAGGAATTTCTTGATGCAAAGCAAAACCAAGAAGAATTATTATTTTAAGTCCTGATAGACTAGAAGAACTATGTATATAACATTTTGAGCTGTTTTAGAAGTATAGGTCCATTGACTGGAACTGCCAAATCTTGTTAATGAAAGAAGCAATAATTCATCCTTAATCAGCATGGCAGCACAGAATCAAATGAAATCCAGAGAGAGATGGCCTCTGGAAGTCAACTGGGCATGAAGTATCCAAGGACAAATCTGGTGATCTTATGACCAAGAGAAAATATTGATTTTGATTATGCCAAAGCATAATAGGTTTAAAAAAAGGGCAAAGATCTCAAAGGAAACTTGTCCTGAATTGCCCTTTTGCATATTAACTCCTGTTCTCAATGAGAAGTTCTTAAAAACTTCAAAGAACAAATTGGGGATTCTATTAATGACATGACTGGCAGTAAAAGCGTTTGGAGAAGTCTATTGTGGAAAGGATCTTGTTGAGATAGAATTGGGAAACAATGGGTTTTTTTATCTTAATAAGTAATTTCCTCAGTATTGATCATAATGCAGTAGAGGCCTAGGGAGTGAATTTGATCGATCCTTTGAAGAGACAAGGGCACCACCAGACAAATTTGATGACATGGCAAAGAGTTTAGAGAAAGAGGGGACTACAACAATTTCAGAGTCAGCCACAAATCTGATCTCACAACATGGCTAAGAAAAGAGAAGAACAATTGCTACAAATCTGTTTAGTAAGTGCCTGATGATTCTTTTAAATATCTGCAGCATATTCTTCATCAACAGAAAAAAGCACAATTTATACCAATTTGAGGATTGATTTTTTTTTCTCATAATAATAGCACTTTTAAAATGGAGCCCTCAGAACCATTAGATGGAACACCAGATGCTTGCAAGGATAAGATGTCTCATGAACTGCTCTAAGGAATTTTGAAGAGAGGATTAAGGAAAATAAGAAACAATGTTAAAGAATTCTGATAAAGTAAAATGATTATCCGTTTAAGGATGAACATGATGATGTAGCACATGGAAACAAATTGAAGGGGTTCAGTGAGAGTTTCATCTAATTGTGTAATAAATATGGGGATTAGGCCAAATAATTGTGTAAATTGTTCTGATCAGTTCTAGACAAATACACAATCAACATTTGTTAATCAATCACAGAAATCACAATAAAAGGAACATTTTTAATCAAACAACTTCAAACACAGCACCCAAAAATAAGAATAAAATGCTCTCACTACTTCCTCCCTTTACTTATTAAAAGTGCAGCATTGTATGAGATAGTAAATGGCTATGTTTTCTCCTGCTGTCAAAATAAACAAAAATACATCAATAACAGAATGCAACAAATCAGAATATTTAGAATGCACATTTTTAATCTAGACTTTTCCTATAAATGAAGAGCCAGCAGCTCCCTTGAGGAGAACTCAATACTTATATTGAGAGAAATTTAAACCCCATTCCAGAAATCTCCTTTCTTACAGTTCCCAGTTGCTGGAAATACTCAGTAAAATCCAAATGAAATAACTGGATACAATCTGGTACAGAATAACACAGGGTTTTATTTGACTTTTTCTGTGCTCTTGTAAAACACCTGAAAATTACATCTTGCCGAAACTATTGTTAGCAGTCAAAAGAACAGTGTCACGTAAGACCTTTTTCTCTCAGTGGAACAAGAAAGAGGTAAAAAATATTTTTAAAAAACCTATAAATATAAAATGTGTTTGTAAGTGTGTTTAAAAGAAAGTTATAAACTTGATTTAAAAATAAATAGCTAACATTGGTGAACAAAAGCCACCAAGAACTTGGCTTTGATAAAAGTGTCTCACATTTTAACTCTTAAAACATTTCAAATAAAGCAATGGCATTTTACCCCTGTAATTACTTTATCTTAAATAATTTTTCAACCAAAGGTAATATAACTATTCTTCCTTCTTTGTACCTTTTTTCTTTTCACAATGAAAAATGTCACTCCCCTCCCCACAGACACATTTAAGGAAAAGAAAAAAGAAGGAAAACAGTCTGGAACAAAGACAGTTATTTTCCTTGTCTGTTCTGTTATTACTAAAATAAAAATGTCAAAATAAATGTACTAAATAGAGTTCTTAAATAATCAGTGGTCACCTATGGCTATGAAATTTCATTAAAACAAGGTAGCAGGTGAAGAACTTTCATTTAAACCAGACATGTCAAACTCGCGACGTCACATGACGTCGCACAATGTATTAGGACTGTTTTGCCATTGCCGGCAATGGGGTGGGTGTGGCTTCCACGTGACGCATCCGGCCCACGGGCCGGCAGTTTGACATCCCTGATTTAAACGATTTTCACATGCAGTGCAGAGAAGATAATAATTTAGGATTACAGCTCAATTGAGGTGATTTAACTGAAGGCAATTTTGAAATCCGTGTATTTCCTATATATACAAACATAGCTATTAGAATATATGGGTTTTTAATGAAATATAACTTTTATGGAGACTACAAGGATCATCTAATCTTTTGTTTTATAGCCCAAAGCATTTTTGCGCTGCAAAATTAGGTTACTGAGGAAGCAGAAGATAATTGTTTCCCTAAACTTGAACAATACTTGAAAACAATTTTAGAAATAAGTCCTACTGAACAAAGTATATTTATTAAGAAAGATGTACATACTCATAGTGGACGATCACCCTTTAGATAATTTTACCACGGAAGACTGGCCAGAACCAGATATGAGAAGCAAATAGTCCTTTTGCACAAAATTAATGTGCAAATAGAAAGAGAATAGGGTAGCATGCCTGAATATTTCATAATTAATGATATCCATCATTATCACTAGATTTAAATATATCCTATCTTTCATTCCAAAGCTCAAGGTAGTATTCATAGTACTTCTTCCTCCAGTTTTTCCCCACACTAATAACTCTGTTATTACACATAGGAATTGGGCATGATCCTGCTCCTATCCATGGGCACGTTGTTTTTATCCTAATTACTTACTTCCTTTCTGCTTTTCTTGTTTCCATGTTATATTGACATATTTTTAAAAAAATATCTCATCTGGGAACCAGAGGGAAATATTAGCAGAAGAATAATCAATTGGGGGGGGGATTCAAGAAATGATCCTTTTATCATAGATGGTAGCCTCTCTACAGCCCCAGCAACTGTAAATTTCTTGTTGTTTGTTGGTCTAATAGAAAAATAATAATAAGTTCAATTCTATGCTAACACTTACCTGGAATTAAATTCCACTAAACTCAGTAAGTCTTATTTTCTCCAGCACTGGAGATGGATAATCCACCAATGGGTTTAGACTGTATTCCTGCCCAATCAGATCAAGTCAGCCAAAGTTGCCACGCCCATCCTGGACCCTAGATCCCAGTCTTGACTTGATCTTGCCCAGGACAGACATGTAAGTTTGGCTCTTAGGCAGGTATAGTCTAAACTATTTGTGGATTTTCCATTTTCCTGATTGCTGGCTGTGCTGTGTTCAGCACACAAAAAAAATTGGTTTTCCAATTGGCAGGTTTGCCCATTTTCTTCCCATTCAGGAATCTCAGAATCTCTTTTGATTTTCTCATTCCTGACTTGGGAGGGGAAATACAACAATTTGATTCTAAAGAAGGGGCTCCTTCTTTCCCTTTCTCCCTCTCCCCAACCCAGCAAACAATCTACTCACTGCGGACTAATGACTATTAGTCCCCAGCACGCCTTGAAGCACTTTGCCTTCCTATCGGAACTAGTGGCTGCGGCTCCGGTGGCCGATTGCGAGGAGGAGGCTTCCTTCTTCATGTCAGAGGTTTGCTTTCATTAATCCTGCGTTCTTGGGGGTTTTTGGAGTCGCGGCTGCAACTTCAATCCTCCGGATCCGAACTTCGGCTCCAGCTGCTTCCCTTACCTTGCAGCCACACGATCGCCCAGCTATCGCCCGGAGATGCGCGCACGCACAGGGATAGGTGCCGATCAGCTGTTAGGCGGCTGATCGGTGAAACAAAAAGTGCCGTTTTTCGGTTCCTCTGCCTCCTAGAACGGCTCTTCATTGTAGATAGACAGCGTCCCCACAGCATCGGGCCTTTCCTGCTCAGGTCCTCGGGCCTCGACAGTTTCGGTTGTTCTCCGAGTGCGGCCGCCATCTTGGACCGCGTGGGTGCGGAGAAATTGGCTCCCCTTCTAGCGAATTTTGGAGGAAGGGGATCCTTCCTCCTTCATTACTGTTCTTTCCCTGTGATGGGGGAAATTGTTTGGAGGGGGTGAACTAAGAAGACAGGGGGACACCCCTAGGATCCACTCTATCACCAGGCAGGCTGCCATTTTGAGAGCCAGCCGCCATTTTGAAAGAGAATTAGGCCTATTTCTGGCCTGAGGCCTGCTATTTAGGTATATAACCGTACCTCCAGGCTCCTGGAGCAAAAAATTTAGCACAGGCTTGCAGGCCATTTAAAATCTGAAAGGCCTTCTTCAGAAGCAGGTTCTCTTGCACCCCCTTTTTCAGGTTTGGTGTCTCCTGGCCTCACTTTGCCATAACGAACATAACCCAGCCTATCTGGGATTACCAAATTACCAATTGGATACCAGGAGTACCCTGTCGTGCTCCTGTCATTATCCACACAAGAGTGTTCTTCTGGGTTTCAGGTGCCCCCTGCAGTGCACCTGTCCTTATCCTCAACAGATTTAACCGGATTCCAGGCACCCCTTGTAGTGTGTCTGTCCTTATACCGTGTAACAGCTTTAGTTGGATTCCAGGCGCCCCCTTTTTCTGTGCATCTGTCCTTATCCAAGCAGCAGCTGTACCTGGGTTCCAGGCGCCCCCTACAGTGCGCCTGTCCTTATCCAGTGTATAATACTCTCTAGATACCAGGGGTCCCCCATCGTGCTCCTGTGCTATCAGAGAATGGAGGTTTCTGCTTCTTCTTCGAAGGGCGCTTTGCCATCTTCATCGGCCCTAATGAATTCTGCTCCATCTAGTCTGGAGGGCACTGACAAGACTGCGACCAAAACCAAGGTCAGATCTGCCAACAAGACCTCCAAGAGGGCTGAAAAGCAGGCCAGCCGGAGACATCAAGCCCTAGAAAAGGAGTTTTCAAGGGCACAGAAGATAGCCAGGTTAGACACTTCTCAAGCTGAGGGATTGATGTATGACCTACCCCTGGGGCCCCCAACCCTCCCCCGGGGGGATGGTCGATGGGTGAACCTTCCCACTCCCCTGTACAGCATGGGGCGGGCGGAACTCCCAACATTCCCCAATCCTCAGCTACATGGACACATCACGGGGCCCCCGAGGCTACCTTCACTCCCACTGCGGCCGGACTTCGGCCTAGCGAACCTGTCACCCTCCCCTCAGAGGATCACCTGGCCTTGCTGATTGCGCAAGCAGTAGACCGCGCTCTTGACGCCAGAATGCTAACTCCCAGACCAGTGGCTACTGCCCCCCTTCCTATCCATCATTTGGTTGCCGAAACTTATTACGCACCTTCCTCCCCATCTGGGTCCACATGTTCTGAGGGTTTGTCCTTTCACGACCAGGACATTGAACAAGGGATTCCCATGTCTGAGGAGGAGGAACCTCCTCCCGAAGCTCCTTCATTTAGCGGTCTGTTCAATCCTTCCTCCTTTGTTACTCTGCTCTGCAAGGCCACATCCACAGCCCATCTCGGGCCTGAACCTTCCTCGACAATGGCCACTGTCTCCCCTGACTCGGAGGCAGATCCTAACTTCACCGAACCGGTGGCAACTCAACACCGCATCCCTTGTCCCCCCATGTTCCTGGCTTCCCTTCCCCTCCCAGGTGCTACTGATAAAAAAAACTTTACAACGTAGCTAAGGATCTGGAGGAGGCCCTGGAAGTACCCGCGGTGGACGAACCTTTAGGCCCCTTAGTATCTCCCACCACCATCCCCGGAGATGTCTCCGAAGCCCTCAAAGCGGAGGACCGTAAGTGTGAACTCGCCTATCATAGGACGCACCAAGCGACAGCATGGGCGATTAGGGCGGCCACCTCCGCATCCTTCTTTAATAGATCTGCCCATCGCTGGCTCAAGCAGCTCCAGGCCCGTACCCCAGCAGATGATATCCGCTCCCACCAGGATCTTAGCAAGATGGTGGCAGCAATCAAGTATGCATCAGATGCCACTCTCCAAGCCGCCAGGTTCGCTTCCAGGGCTATGGCATCCAGCGTCACTGATCGCCGTATGCTTTGGTTGAAGCACTGGCACGCCAATGCCAAGTCTAAGTGGCGTCTGTCAGCTGCTCCATACCAGGGAGGTAAACTGTTTGGAGACGCTTTGAATCCTTATCTCACTGAGAATAAGGACAAGTGCAAAGTCCTTAATCACCTACTTAAAAAATTGGATAAACGTTCAAATTACTACCCTCGTACACAGTCCTTTCGTGCTGGGGCTAGGTACAACTATTCCCAACCCTTCCGCCCCTTCCTGGCCAGACAGGACAGGCAGGAGAGACAGTCTGACAGACAGACAGCCAGATCTAGACAACAATTTCAGGGGAAACGGCCCTTTCAAGGGAACGGCCGTCCATTCCGCCATTCCAGATGACTCCCCGACGGTCCCTCCCATAGGGGGCAGACTATCTCTTTTTGCCCACCAATGGGAGGCAACCACCACGGACGCATGGGTGCTCAACACTGTACGTCACGGCCTTTACCTGGAGTTCATCTCCGATCCTCCAAATTGATTTCTCTCTTGTCCATACCCCCGAAATCAAGCAAAGAAAAGACTGATGGACGAAGCCGTCCAACATCTTTTAGACATACGGGCCATAGAACCGGTGCTGGCGGACCAGAGAGGTCGGGGATTTTATTCCATCCTCTTTGTCGTTCTCAAGACGTCGGGGGGATGGAGAGCCATTTTAGATCTCAAAGTCTTGAATTATCATCTTGTATACCGCAAATTCAAGATGCAAACGCTCCGTTCCATCTTGGGAAGCGTGAGAAAAGGGGACTTCCTGCCGTCCATCAACCTCACGGAAGCATACCTTCATATCCCCATCTCTCTCGCCCACCGCCAATTCCTACAATTTGCTCACAAGGGTTGTCATTTTCAGTACAGGGCACTACCTTTTGGCCTCTCATCGGCTCCCAGGGTGTTTACCAAGATCCTGCGGTCCTGGCAGCTCACTTAAGGATGGTACCAGTCAGAGTCCAATGTTACCTGGACGACATTCTGATCCAGTCATTGTCCATCCAGTCCACCAGGGCAGATCTCGAACTGGTGGTCAGGCTGCTGCAGGATCACGGGTTCTGGGTGAATTTCCCCAAGAGCCACATGGTTCCCACAACAAGATTATTACACCTCGGGGCCATCATAGACACGGTGGAGTGCCGGGTGTATTTGTCTCAAGAATGCCGGGACAACATAAGAGAGTCAGTCCTCCAAGTACGCAGGGGCCGAACAGTATCTCTATCAGCCTCTCCAAATTGTTAGGGCAGATGATCTCGGCCATAGCAATCGTCTCGTGGTCCAGGCTCCACTCCAGGGAACTGCAGTGGTTCCTACTACCTTTCCAGAGGCAGAACCTCAGTGCCTCTTATCAAAGGGTGAGACTCCCACCTCAGGTACCACACTCACTCATGTGGTGGATATCACCCGCCATACTCAGAGGGTTGTTTTTCAAGGACTCAGATCGGATACTGCTAACGACCGACACCAGCCTGTTCGGCTGGGGTGTGCACCTTTGATTGCTGTGGGCTCAGGGCCGTTGGTCCCATTCAGACCTTCGGCACGACATAAATTGGCTGGAACTACGTGCCATCCATCTAGCCCTCCGCCACTTTCACAGCCTGGTAAGACGGCGCCACGTACTGGTCCTCACGGACAACGTGACTGCCTAGGCTCATGTAAACCGACAGGGGGGCTCTGGCTGTGCTGTGATCTCGGGCTCTGCTGACCAAGTCGCTCTTACTGGGATCCTGGGCAGAACACAATCTGGCTTCCATCAAAGCCGATCATATTTCAGGGAAGGAGAACACTCAGGCCGACATTCTGAGCAGGGCGACAGTAGATCACTCAGAATGGCGCCTCCATCCAAGGGTCTTCAAAGAAATCTGTCACCGTTTCGGCCTACCGCTGTTGAACCTCTTTGTGTCCGCGAACAACGCCCAGCTGCCTGGCTTCTTCTCCCGATTCCCATCTCCAGGGGCGGAACAGGCAGATGCGCTTCGGAGTCCATGGTCTCAGGGTCTGCTTTATGCCTTCCCACCTCTCCCTCTTCTCCTGGCGGTAATATGCAAATTTCTCCAGGAGCGAGCGGAGATACTCCTGGTGGCTCCTTATTGGCCAAGGAGGCCTTGGTTCGCCGATCTAATGAGCCTCGCCATTGCAGATCCATGGCGGATTCCTCCGGACCAGGTATCGCTCAGCCAGGGGACCATTCTCCATCCGGATCCCCAATGGCTCCAGTTAGCCGTCTGGCACTTGAGCGCTCATTCTTGTCACAACAGTTTTGTTTACCAGGGGTCATTGAAATAATCCAGGCATCCCGTCGTCCTTCTACAAGTTGTATTTACGAGGCTACATGGAAGAACTTTCGCTCCTGGTGCTCCGGTCGTCACTTGTCACTTTCGGAGCTCACCATTCCCCATATTCTGGAATACCTGTTAGAGGGTCTGGAGAGGGGCTTGGCCCCGAACACATTGGGCAGGCAGATAGCTGCTCTTTCCACTGTCCTCACCTGTGACTCCGTGGGGTCATTGGGTCATCACCCCTTGCTTCGCTCTTTCCTTAAGGGGGCAGCAAATACCAGACTCCCTACAGTACACAGGTACCCTTCATGGGAGTTACCACGGGTGCTTCGGGCTCTGACCAGGTCGCCCTTTGAACCCCTTAGGTCATGCGATGCTCGCTACCTGTCCCACAAGGTGGCCTTCTTGGTGGCAATCACGTCGGCACGACGTATTTCCGAATTGGCAGCGCTCTCAACCCGCAATGACCTATGCGTTTTCCACACGGATCGTGTGATCCTTCGCCTTGGCCCCACTTTCCTTCCAAAGGTCAATTCCCTATTCCACAGGTCCCAGGAAATAGTACTCCCGGATTTTTGCCCTAACCCGTTGCATGCTCTGGAACGGCAGTGGCATAGCCTGGATGTCCGCAGGGCGCTCCAATGCTATATTTCCCGGACAGCGGAATTCCGCAAATCAGAGGCCCTCTTTGTATCCTTTCACCCTTCCTCCAGGGGTCGGAAAGTCTCCTCATCCACAATTGGCAGGTGGATTAGGGCGTGCATTGCCGGGGCTTATCAAGCTGAGTCCTTGCCAGTTCCATGACGGGTTACAGCACACTCTACATGGAGTGCATCTACGTCTGCGGCCTGGGCCACTCAGGCGTCCATTGAAGACATATGCAGAGCGGCCACATGGTCTTCACCATCTCCATTTATTCGGCACTACAAGATCGATACGTTTGCCTCGGCGGAGGCTTCCTTCGGTAAGAGGGTCCTCCAACAGGTTGTACATCAAAGTGCCACACCGGACTGGTCTACTTCCCACCCTCAGGGACAGTAGGCTTTGGTATGTCCCATTGGTGGATTATCCATCTCCAGTGCTGGAGAAGGGGCGTTGTCTTACCTGAACGCCTTTTCTCAGCACGGAGATGGATAATCCACTCCCACCCTGCAGGTCATTAGGTCTAGGCTTAGTTTTAGTTAATGAGCCACAACGTCTTGCAGTCAGTCAATGGCTATGCTCGCGTCAAGACTGGGATCTAGGATCCAGGATGGGCGTGGCAACTTTGGCTGACTTGATCTGATTGGGCAGGAATACAGTCTAAACCCATTGGTGGATTATCCATCTCCATGCTGAGAAAAGGCGTTCAGGTAAGACAACACCCCTTTTAGTATATATATACAAAATTGCACTACATCGGCAATTTATATTTATGTTTAAAAGTTATTTTCCTTCAAGGTGTTCTCATCTCAATTCAAACTGGATCGCTTTCCATCTAGATAATTTAAAGATCTTTTTGACTTACTGGTAAAAGAAAGTAAGTGAAAGTTTTAATGTATTTGTGTATATTGTGTATATTTCCATTTCCTTTAAAGATCTGTTAGTTTATTTATAATTGCTAATTATCAAGTAGAATAGTCTTGAGTTACAAGGCAATTGGCAACTAGATCAGAATTTGTCTTGCTAAGTGATATGGTCATAAAATGCGACATCATATCAATAAGCAATAGCAATAGCTGTTATCAATAGCAATCCTGGCAACCCCAGTTGCCATTGTTAGCCAAATCCCACCAGATGTTAGTCGAGGATCCACCCTGATCCAACTCACTCTTGCTTGGTTCCTCCCAGCCCCGAGTCTTGGTAAGGTATCCCCCTCTTCAACTCTCCCTCCCACCTATGTCCCCTCCCAATCTCTGCCATTTTGGCTCTCTTGCACTCCACTGTCCCTGCTGGACTTGCCTCCCTGGGCTCACTGGCCCTGCCATCTCTGTTGGGTTTGCTGCCCTGCCCATATGCAGCCCTCTGCTTACCTTGGAAGTCTCCCAAAACTTCAAAAGAAAGCCCCAAGAAGCAGAAGGATAAGACAGCAAAGGTCAACTGGGGATGATAAGGATGAAAGGGCCAGTGAGTGCAGGGCAACAAACCTGGCAGGGATATGAAAACAGGGTGGCAGGATCAAGAGGCTTGGGAGATTGGAATGGTCAACAAAGCCAGTGGCCAACTATGAGTGATTTCAAGGGACTTTGTCTGACAGATGTTGAACAAATTATTCTGTATGCCCCAGAATGGGGTTCTCTGATCCTTCTCTAATCAAAAGGGGACATGTTGAATGGCTATCCACAGATGTAATAAGGGCAGAGTAGTCCTGAGGATTACTGCTAAAGATAAGCTTTAATAGTGGCTCTAATCTGTATTCTGTTAAGTTTGTCCCCTATTGAATGCTAACAATGCTGTAGACAGCACTTCTATTTCATCTCCTTTAACTCTTCCATGAATCATGGGGAGTGACAGGATCCATAAGAGGGGAGAGATCGCAAAGTGTGATCCAATCCAAACTCTCAGCTGACTCCTACTCCAAGTAGGCTTCAGATGGACAGGAACAGCCCCTGAAAGACAGCTGAGCCTGTCAGCTACCAATGGGAAACCAATCTAAAGGGTCTAGCTTCCCTGCAGTGATGTTAGAGAATTCCATGGTAATCAGAGGGTGATATGACCATGACAAGGGAGACACCAAGAACTCCCCCGATTTCAGATCACATAGCCTCTGACAGGAACACCAGATCCAGTGTGTGACCACTGTTTCCATGTCAGACTCTGAAAAATTTGGAATAGGTCCATGAGTGTCACGGTTACCATGATCTCCTGAGCCACCTCAGATTCTACTGCTAGAGAAGGCAGATTAAAGTTACCCAAGACCATAAGTGCCACTGCCAACCCAGAAATGGAGTCAAGGAGTTCAGGCAGGGAGATTGATATGTAGTATTGAGGCTGGTAGAACAGCAACAATTGTAATTTATCCCAAAAGCCCAACTTAGTGAACAAGGTCTTATAGCCAGTAACTTGTGATGCAGCACCCATAAATCCCTGAAAGCCATAAGATAGCCCTGAATAACTATCACCACACCTCCACCGCTGTCTTGGGGTTCCTGATACCACACCTAAAATATATCACTGAATATATATATGGATATATCACTGGATATATCAGTGAAAGGGCCACTCCCCTTTCTGGACCCAGTCAGGTCTCAGTAATACATGCCAAGTCAGCTCTTTCATCAGTGATTAAACTGCAAATGAGTGAGGTCTTATTACTGAGTGACCTGGCATTTAGAAGCAGCATCCAAAATACAAGTCCCCTAAAGGTTTGCTAACTGGGTACAGGGGTTGAGACCAGGGAGGTGGAATGTGAAACCAGTATAGGACATCGGTCCCACATTCCTTGAGAATGGCTCCGTCTCTATCTCTCACTATATCTTCCCATGCTGATCACTACTATAATACTTTGGCTCATGGCCAATCGCCAATGGCAGCACTATTCCCCAATCCAGGGCCCACAATTCCTAAGGCTGGGAACTTCCCATTAACTCCATTCTAGGAAGGCACTTTAGCTCTCAGCATTATCAGGATACCCAGTGACCACCTCCCCCATTCCACCCACAAACAAACTCACAAACATACTCCCATTCATAGACATCACGCCCCTGACATTTTCACCAACTAGTCCAAGCCATCCTTTCTATTTATGCCTAAGCCACTAGTTCCCTCCTCTGACTCTCAGAATAGTTTCAATGGGAAATCCAAAGTAACAGGCAACCTAGCCAATAGATGGAATCCACACAGAAGTGATCACTAATGCTGTATCATCTTTTTCCTCTCTGGCAAAAGGAAAGGCAAAATGGACTCCATAGGGAGATGGAATCCACAATAACCTGCCACTACCCCCGCCTAGCCACTACTACAGAGTCCCAATGTCTTGGCTGGCCTCTCATTGGAGAGCTGCCGGGGTCCTGCCCCAGCAGCAACCATCAGATACAACGTCACAGTGGACAGAAGAGCTCCATCATCTGCATGTAACTGGAATCCCTTAGCATTGCTGACCAGCCACAAGAAATGCTTTTCTACCACCTTTGGTCATAAAAACAACAACCTACCTGGCCCAGTAGCCAACCAAGGCTCCCCAACCACTCCTCCAACACAGCTGCTGACAAACCTCCACCAAATAAAAAAGTTCATGGATGGAGAGATGACAGCAGCAAAAAGCAACCAATACACAGAGGGGCCACCTCCACAAGTGCTGCCAAAAATTTCAAAAATTTCAACAGGACTGATTCTAATGCAACAATGTATTTATATGCATTGCACTGTGCATCATATAGCAAAAGACTTGGTGCTTTAATTCTGAAACACTTAACTGCCGCAGGCAGTATCTGTCTAAGCTGGAAAGTTTAGGCAAGGATTGGAGTTAGATTAACATCATTTTTAACTTGCAGATAAATAGATATTTCAACTGTACTATACTCAGATCAAGTTATACTCAGATCTTTCACTATCTCCAAAAACTCTTACCCACATCTTCACAGGGGAGAGCCTTCATATGTGCTTAAGAAGCATGCTTTGTCCTCAATGGCAGTGACCAGGAGATTCAATAATGAAGGGTCCTTGGTGCTTTTGAGCTTGGTTGTTTTGTGCTAGCACTGATGCTGCTATCTAGGTTTTGGTAATGAAATGTCTGCAAGAAAACAACTAAGCTCAAAGAGCACTAAAGACCCTTCATTTCAACCTTGAGCTACAAATATTCTCCTTTATAGATAAAATAATATAGAACAGATTATTTATACATAATAATAATATAACCATAGATCATATAATTAGTAACCTAATATATCTTATCAAAGAAATTAACAGTTTAGTTCTCTTTGTCTTTTATTTGTACTATACAAACATAAAAACATTGAGGTTATAATCTGAGTTTTCATTGATCATTAATCCATCATATGGATGGAATGTTAAGCTGAGGGAAAATAGAAATACACAGTATGTATGCATAGATTACTACATTTATTTTTGGTTCGAAGAACAACTTTGCAGTCTGACGCATAGCAAAGCAAATAACTTTTCAAAGGAAAAACTATGTCCCTTCTTTCTATAGCATAGCCTGCGTACTGACAACATTTTGTTCATTTTTATAACTGCCCTTCTGACATAGAATTCTGGATTACACTCTGCTTTTCAGAATCTTCCTAATATACCAATAGGATTTCCTACAGTTTTTATTAGTATAACACATTCAGTAGTCCAGTCAACACATCATACCAAGCCATATCTTCTTTTAAACCAGTTTTCTCAATAAACTATAATAGCCTGTATGTCAGTCAGATTGGATAAACAACCGAACCTCCAGACCGAACAACTCAAAATTCTGTGAAAAAGACACTGTATTTGCGCACATTTTAACTGCTTAGAAAAAGTCAAAGAATTTAGGTTTGTCCATACATGCCAGGGCACAATGGCAGCTATGCCCCTGAGCAAGCATTGTATTAATGTGGTTTCCATTACAACTTCCCAGATTTAGAAGGTTTCGAAATACGACTCCAAAAAAGGAAGCATACATTGGACAAAGTTTATGGAGAATCATAATTTACTAACTATGCAAACTGTAATGACTAGATCATACATGATGCTTAACAAACCAAATAAGCTGTAGTAGAAACATGAAAATCAAATACTAATTTTTAAGTTAGGGATTATCTCTACTGTATATTCAAGGTCTTCTTTAACCAATCAGGTTTACATAACTCTCATCTATCACTTGTTCTTTTCAATATTTCAGTATCAACATCAGTGAGATTATAAAAAAATGAGAGTATCACTAGTATTCTGAAAATACCCAATTTAACCACTCAGCTTTGACATTTTATTGTAAGAAGGATGTGGAACTTTTGAATCAGTTTGGATAAGGCTGAATCTGAAATTTAAGGGAATTTTGCAGTTCTGTATGAAGTAATATATAACCTTTTTTGATTGAGGGTATGTATTTTCTAAATCAGGCATGTCAAACTGCTGGCCCAGGGGCCGGATGCATCACACCAAAACCATGCCCACCCCATTGCCGGCAATGGGGAAAAAGTCACGATACATCGTGCGACGTCATGTGACGTCGCGAGTTTGACATGCCTGTTCTAAATTATGAACTATGCACCTAACAGAAGTTGCCTTAAGACGATAGCCAGCAGATTTTACCACTTAGTTTGCCAATGCTATTCTATCTAGAAAAGTTGAATTTGGTCTCAGTAGTCCATCATCATTCAGCAATCTAAATAAGTGCACTGGGACTGCCTTTAGAATGATCCAGAGTTTACAACTGATGCAAAATCTGGCTACTAAAGTATTGGCAAAACAAGTGAAAGTAGTATTCTATCTATTCTTAAAAAAATCAATTTGAAATGCTAGCAGAAGTCTTTAAAGATCTGGGCTGGATTTAAGGCTGGATTTTGAAGACTATGTGTTTAGCATCCATGATATTATTTTTTGGTCCATTGTCAGCAAAGATCCAATAGTGTCGCATTGTTTATCTGTGGGTCTGTATATGTAAGAAAGTATTTGTAAGCTGAAGGATTTTAAAAATTGAAATCAGAATTTCTCCATTATGTTTTCAATCATATTTTTCTTAGTTTACTAAAGTATTGTGGTTGTATATTGTTACAATAATTTCCTCTATTTCTAATTAATTTACCTACAATCAAAACAACAGCTCTCTATAAAAGAAATGTATCATCATATTTTAAGCAAGCTTGAGGTTTGTAGATATTATAAACCCAACAACTTTACCATAAATAACTCTCTAAGAAATTTGGAAAAACAAGAACAGTCCAAAAGGACTGAAAACAATGTTTACTTTGAAAAGTGGAAAATACTGACAAAAGGGTGGGAAGGTAAATAGAAAGAGATAAAGAATGGAGACACTCATTAATAAGAAGATAAATTACTGAAGAGGTTTACAATGACAATCTATTTTAATATTATATTTCTAGGAAAAAGGAAGTTCCTATAAAAATGCAAGAAAAATATAGCCAGATATATTAAATTCAATTAAAAAATGAAAAGGGGAAGAGACCAAAGCTATGGTCCAAGCAAACACTAAATGGTACCTGACTTGAAGAAAAAAATTGAAAATCATGATGATGGGATATATTCCTGTGTTAGGAATGAATAATAATAGCATAATACACTTATGTATTCTGGATTTTTACCTGTACGTATATTTATGACTAGATATCTTTTTACCTAAGCCACTTTAATAGGTAAAGTAAAAATCAGTACATATTCTTGAATGTAGTAAAAAAGTATAAAAAATACGCCTTCATCTGATAAATACAGAAAAGAGAAAGCAATCTCCATTTCTCAGAATTCTGTCTTCTCATAATATGTTGAACAGTCTACCTACAATTGGATTTGTTTAGGATTTCTGATTTACTTAACCTTCAGGTTGTCAAAAATATTAAGATATTAATAAAAGTTTCTATTGATAAACAGATAATTTCCTAAAATACATAGGAAAATTCTATTTTTCTGAAGGAAAACCAAAGAGCTGCAAAAAAATAAACAAGTTTCTTCCCCATGCTGTTTTTTCTTTGCTGGAAGAAAAGAATAAAGGCTTTTATCTCCACCTCACAGTCAGCTAGAATGGATGCAAGAAGTCTCTGCAGATACATAAAACCTAGGATAATGTGGGATTGCAAAAGACTAATATCTGGATTAAATTGGTGGCAGAATGTGCATATATGTCAGATTTCTAAAATGGATCAATATACATAACAGAAAAAATTGGCTATTACATATTGTAGCTATCTAGCTGTCCCCAAACCAAGAGAAAAAAATGTTTCATTAAATGCAGGAAAGATGATCATTGTATAAAATACAATGATGACCTCTCATTGGGATAAAAAAAATCTGTTGCTAAGCAAAGAGGTAGTTAGATAAAATATTATTTGGTTGCACTGCTTAGTGATACAATTTTAGTAGTCCCAGTTGTTGTTGGATGAGGATCATACCATTATTAGGACCTCATGCTTTTCCTCCCCTGCATGAACTCCATCTTATTGCCTCTTTCCCAGTTGGGCCCCTTTAGCAGCCAAGATTCAGCTTCAAGTCCTCCACCCATAAACTGCCCAGGTCTGTGCCCTTTTAGCTACTCAACATACCACTGTTGCCTATCTCTGCAGCCCCCCCTCACTCTTCAGCTGACCTTCATCATGTTCTTCTTGCTGCTTGCCCAAAATCCAGATGCTGGGTGAGGGCACAACCCTATAATGCACATTGGAGAGTAGCAGGCCCCCATCTGTTGAAAGGAGCTTGCCAAACCCAGCTAGGGAGGAGGCGTGAAAATGGAGCTCGCAGAAGCTCCCTGGGCAAAGATGATGGCTATTAGTCCTTGCCCAGCACCTGGAGGAAATAGGTAGAATGGAGAAGCTGAAACACATTCTATGATTGTAAATGTGGGACAGCTGCCATTTTTTGATCACATGAGCATAGAATGGTCACCATGCAATGGTCACAATTTTGAGAACTGGCTGTGACTAAAATTCATTCAGTACTGTCGTAACTTGAAATGGTCATTGAAAGAATGATTGTTAATTGAGGACTTTCTTTAGTTCCATTTCCACATATTTTTCTGGTGTTTCAAAAAAGAAAAAAAATGTCCTTAAACATTGCTATTACTGTTTCTAATAAGAACAGGTGTTTTGCTGATCTTTCAAAGATGTATAGAGAGCAAACCACTTTTTTCCTGAATATTTATTTTAAATTTAATGATCATATTTGTTTAATTCTCTCTCTCTCTCTCTCTCTCTCTCTCTCTCTCTCTCTCTCTCTCTCTCTCTCTCCCCTCTCTCTCCCTCCCGCCCTCCCTCCCTCTACACAGACACACACAGACACACACATCTTTCCAGTTAGCATTCACAAAATATATTATCATTTATGGTAATTACTTTTTCTGAATCCTAACAACTTAATGCAAAATACATTTGTTTGATAATCTAAAAAACAAGGTTCACTCAACCGAACTGATACCATCTTAATGTTAAATTCATCAGAAAAATGTAAAAATATGTAAAATTTCCATTTCCAAATTAGTTGTATGTTGATCACATATTAACACCATAAGCATATTTATTTATATATTTATTGGCAAAATTTCTACCAAAGATTGTGCGGGTAGGTAAGCTTCTCCCATTCACTCTCTTTTAGATCAACCCACCTCACAGGGTTGGGGGGGAAATAGCAGGAGGAAGAAGTATTATATATGTTTGCTGCCTTGAGTTACTTACAAAGTAACAAAGATGGGATAAAAATCAAATAAATAAATAAAATATTAAAAATTACAGGAGAATATCAAAGAAATATATGAGTCATTCCCCAAAGCAGAGGTACCAGATAAAACTCTTCTCTCTTCCTTTTCCCCTGACTTCCAACTGGAACTGATTGTTCAGGAACTCTCACCCTACTTCAATGCTTTGGAGATAGGCCAGAAGGATAACAAGGCTGACAGTATCAAAAACTGCTTAGCACTCAATGAGGAACAGAGGGTAATTTCCCCTAAACTTGGTTTTTCTGGAGGTTATCCCCAAGTGAGACCAATAC
The DNA here is from genome assembly GCF_001527695.2 of Protobothrops mucrosquamatus. NCBI lineage: Eukaryota > Metazoa > Chordata > Lepidosauria > Squamata > Viperidae > Protobothrops > Protobothrops mucrosquamatus. The sequence continues at coordinate 128,034 of NW_015386802.1, forward strand.
CGTTTCCAAGCTGCTTTCTGTCCTGAATTGTGACTTATAAAGGTTCAGATAACCCACTTACTCTGAAATCCATTGCAACTATGTGCCCACCACTTTCCCTACAACATTTCTATGAAAAGGAAGATTGTTCAAGTCACTTGGCTTGAGCAAAGGCTTCTAGATTGGATGCATTATCTCCTTCCTCAGAGATAGAAGAAATACACTTTCATTTTTTAAAAAAAGCATTGATTACTGCTCAAACTCAAGCTGCTGAATCATTAACAAATCATGAGAGGCAGGGATCCAACTGAGAATTCTCACCCAGAGGGCCTTATTCATTTCAAAGACTTAAAATATTCCAGATCACTTTACAAGATGCCCCATTCACTGCCCAGCCGGTGTAAAGCTTATGTTGGATTTGAAAAGTTTTGTCTGTCAAATGTTGTAAAAATTCTTCAGAACCATTTTGCAGTATTTTTGACAAATATTGTTTCCTTAAATTGACACAATAACAGTAGCAAAATATTTCTTGTCTGCAACACAAATCACCACTGTGTAGGTTGAAGACAGAACTTGTAAAAAGTCCATTTCAGACCTACTCAACTTATGCCTAGTCTTTCATTCCACTAAACAAAAGTCTAAATTGAACTATCCTCCAGATTCTCAGAAAATCCCAAAGAGACCTCTGAAAACCAACTGTATCTATGTAGCATTTGAAATGGACCGATATATGTCCTTTCCTTACTGCAAAGAAGGACTTACACTGCAGAATTTCATAGAGCAAAGTTCAGTGTCTCCCAATTTCAAATCAGTTGCATCTTCCCTGAGACAAAAGACAAATGCAGCGTCCATGTCCAGGGTTGATATAGCACTCATGAACAACTGGTATCCTCCAAATCCTTTGTTGATGGAAAATATATTGAATCCTGAAATATTATTAAGTTCAGGAAACTTTTCTACCACCTCAGGAATCAGGTTAAGCAGCCCAGGAAAAGGCATAGCTTTTGTAAGGAACAGCCAGCAAATACAAAAAGGGTATCCATACCACATCTGAAGTATCCTTGCCTGTTTTGAATACTGCATACACCTTAAACAAAAATTGTGGAAGTTATTTAACAAGAAAAGATGAAACTTTGTTTGGCTTCTTTTAAATCAAATTCATAATTTTAAAAATTGACCAAAGTAGGTTTGGACCAATAAAGCAGTTGCTTATGAAAAAGAGATAACAAATTTCTTGTAATGCAAGAGGATCTGAGTTTCTTTGGATTCTTTATAAGAGTTTCCATTGGCAAAATTCTTTCATAATTATAGAGAACTTGTGTCATAATATTATAGTATTCATTCAATTACATAAATAGGCATGTTTGGGCTATCAATGTGACTTAAACCTGGAACTCTTTCATATTTCAAAATATGACTTTGTACAAATCATATTTCATTCATTTAGTCTATTCCCTAACTTTTCTATGGGACTATCTGAAACTATCTTGCAATATTTTATTATATATTTTTAAAATGACTTCTGTTTTCAACCCTGCTTCAAAATATGTACAGAAGATTTTTTTAATAACCACTTATCCCTACATACTGTATATCCATGACTGGAATTAGACATCATTGTTCCATGAGAAAGGGCAGATCCGATATACCACAGGCTGCAGCTGCCCGGATTCATTATGAATACATTTAATAAAATAAAAATAAAAACTTGCCAATAAAGAAATGTTAAAGTTAAAATGATGAAAGCAATAATAGTAAACATTTTAGGAGTTTAAACCTTAAAGTTAAAATTTATTTATTAAGTTTTATCTACTCTAATAAGAACCAGATTTTATTACAATTTATAGATTCCACAACACCCACGAGAGAAATTAGATTAATATTACATTAAGAAGAGAAACCAGAATAAATACGTCAAAGAAATATTTTTAATTAGCTGATGTTGTTGCTTTAAAAATCCAGATTGGCTATATTTTATATAGCGCTGTGCTTTCTATAGTTCAAATAAATTCAAATAAAAGGTTAATGCTGCTTCAATGCCTTACCAGTATTATGTGACCAGTGGAGATGTCCATGTTAAACTGGACTGGTTCTTCGCACCAGGATGAAGTACTGCTTCGAGTAGAAGGACTTGGAATAGGTCCATCACTAAACTGTGAAGATATGCTATTAATACGAGAAGCATGTAGAGGCTCTGAACAATCTGATGTTTTCACCGCCATACGCTGACGGCATAATTCCTGAGAAACAGAAAGTAACACAGGATTAAAATTTAGCACTGAAGGAATCAACTGTGAAAACATAAACTGAATTTTCGCTCTAAACTAAATACATGCAAAATTCTGTTCTGAAGATGGAATGTACAACTCTGCTCCAAACAGTCGAAAAACATGAACATTTCCATGTATCTGTAAGTAGGACTGCAACCAGTATTATAGCCACATTTCCATGGTTAATAATTGTCAATTTTTTTAAAAAAATATAAGATTTGAACAATATACAGATCAAAGGCTGAAATATGATCATTCAACAATAATTTCAACAGAAAAACTCTGAAATAAATTGTTATGGAGACAATATCCACTGTATTCCTCAAAATAAATTTAACACATTATCTGCTCCCTTATGAGTTGGGAAAGACAAAAAATTTATTTAATGCTACTCTAAATCATAACAATTATATTACAGAATACAAATTTTGTGCATACCAAGAATTAGGAAACACAATTGATTTTACCAAGAACTTATACTAATGATAGACTGCATTTACTAAAGTTAAAATTAGCAGAATCTATAGAGTCACAAATACAGATTCTGATTAACTGATTCATGAAAATAAATAGATTATATTAAATTTTAAAATGTACCCAAACAAATGGTACTTAGACCTAATAAACCACAGATATATCTAGCATAAGAAAATTGCTGCAAGAAACAAATTAAGAAAAGTACTTTATCATTTCCAGAATAAAATTTCTACTAGGTAAATAATATTTGAAAGAATTTAATCAGTGTTTCAATGGATGACCTTAAATTATCTAAACACAGATGAAGTGGAAAAATATATTATTGTCACTGTTTTTAAATTTTCCCACCTTGACTTTTCAATATGTGACAAAATACAAATTTCTTGGTTTTTATGAGTCCAAATGAGAAATGAAAGAGCATTTTACAATATTTAGAATCATATTTTATTTTTAACTATTCATATAGTCATTTATTTTATATCTCACCACAAATATATACGACTTTCAATCATCCTTTATACATCTCTCTTATTTTTCTTCCCATCTAATCCCCGTCAAAATAGAAACCTATTTTGTATTTTGACTAGATAGAATTTTAATACTTATATGGCTTTATTTATATTTGGATTGCAAAACTTACAATTCTTTACAGGAGTAACATTATCTTTCCCTTTCTATAAAATACAGTATATTGTATCAGTGTGTAATGTATATCCATTAGTATTGTACATGTATATGATATTCTGATAAAAATGGTTATAATGGTAGATTTCTAGCTAGCACTTAATCAGCTCATTCGAAACAATTCTATTTTTGTGCATAAAATATGTTAGTTCCACAAAAAGAGCTTAGTACTAAATTTACTGTCAGTACTTTTTTTAAACAAAATCAGTGTGTCAGATTTTGAGTTCAAATCTTCATAGTCATGGAACCCACTAAGTAACTTTATACCAATCACCTTCCCTGACCTTAATCTATCTCATAAGGATATTTCTAGAAGGACTAAATGACTAATGTAGAGTACTCATGAGTGAAATGTAGCCCCATTCATTGCATTATATTCCTAAAGTGAAAGATAGAATACAAAAGCAATAAATACCAATAGCATAGACATTGCAAAGATAGGCAAGATGCACTAGTGAGAGAATACAGAAAAATTATAAACAACTCACTCCTATCAGTGCATACCAACCTTCCTCATTTATCAGCTGGAAGACTCAAATCCAGGAAGCCCCCCCCCCGGCACTTGCACAACATCTGCACAACAACTTTAATATTGATTCCCAATGGAAAAGCCAAATGGGTTGCTGAATGCCAAGACAAAGGTAGACATATAAATGACCCTACAAAAACAGTGCCAGGCTTTGAACTGCCATGTCAGCAGTGGAAAATCCTGAATAGGATTCACACATCAGGTGGCGTTTGCTGGGACTCTACGTATAAATGGGGCACATAGTATCCTCCCCTCACTGGGACTGACTGCAGATTATATCGTGGACCAGCAGTAAACTGAGGGCATATACCAGTCCAGGATCTGATTTTTTTTTAATAGAAATAATGCTGCACTTCAATGGTTAGATGGCCTAGACATTGGTATTTGAACATAGAACTTTTTAACATTTATATTTTATTGGGGTTTACTAATTTAGGTGAAATGTTAATATATATTGCCAGTCTATGTAATATGCTGTACACTAAATAAACAATAAACAAAAGAGTACCTATTTACCACAAAGAGCATCATCTAAAAACAAACATCTGCCTCCAATGGAATGTTTCTTCTGAGATCCAGGTGGTCCCCAGATTGCTGGCATTTTGTAGGGTCTTGAAGTCCTGGCTCTTTGCCCAGGCCTTTAACAAGGGTACTATAATAGCTATTGGGTACTATAGATTTACTTCTTGCTGTTGCCAAATGTTTGCCATCTTTCGTTCCTTGTATTTATTTATTTTTTTCTGTTTTTTACTTGTGATTTTTACTGTAGCTGGGAGTCAAGTTGTATTTCTTCAATCAATCTATCTTGGGAAATCTTACATTTTATAGAAGTACAAAAAATATTTAGGGCAAAAGCCTGAAACATTTAAACAATAAAAACCAAGCTGTTACAACAGAGAAACAAGTAATTTGAAAAAAAAACCTCTTTTGAACATATTTTATAATATGAATAGCCTTATACTGAGAGATATTTTATTACCTCTAAAATATATTTATTTATTAAATTGTATGATGCTCATTTCCATGAAAGTGACTCTAAGTGGCTTACAGACATATAATTAAAATACACTGTAAAAATGTCAAGACTTTCTCTTTCAACTCCATTCCAGATTCTTCCCTAAGTCTTTGCCATCCTCCCAAAGGCAGTGGGTAGGCGACCAGGGCTCAGGACCCCATAGAAAAAGGCTCTAGGAGATCTGGTTTAATGTCAAGGTTCCGATCAATAAGACCAAATAAATCAGAACTCTGAGGCAGGAAAGAACATGTTTATCCTCAAAGAACATGTTTATTGGATAGATAATATTGGCACGTTCAAAAGTGAAACCAGATCTAAACATTCCCTCCAAGAATCAAAGTAATACAATGTAACAATTCCCAATTCATGCTACCCAATAGAACTCCTTGGCGGACTTTCTGACTCAACGATCCTCCTGTCAACTCTGCAATAAACCTGGCTGAAGCCATCTTGCTTGTTTTTAGTTGCCACAAGATTGGGGGGAGGAATGGGAAGTTTTATGCTAGCCTAAATTCTCTGTCCCCTGGGAACCAAGGTCATTTCTGTTCCCTTGGTTGGGGGGGGTTGAACCTAATGTTAGAAAGCCCACCAAACTATTTTATTGGGAAACGTAGTTGATTGCATAGGCTACAGGATGGGAAGTTTAACTTTGTAATACTGTTATTTTTTGAAGGGAACTTTAGTCTTGGTTTCACTTTTGACTGTGCCAATACTTTGTAATCAATAAACATGTTCTTAGAGTAAAACTCAAGCCTCGGAGTTCTGCTTTAATTGGTCTCATCTAGCGGAACCATAATACCTTCTCCTTCTCTCCAGCATGGGAATGACCTGGGTTCCCACAAGAGTTGTTTATGTTTAGACTACCAGAAGTAACATTTCTCCCCTCCCCTTCTTGTGGCAACCTAGAACAAAAAAAAAAAATAGCTGCAGCCAGGTTCGTTGTAGAGTTGACAAAAATATTACAATAATAAATAGGGATCTTAAAAATTAAATTCAGTTAAAATTAAATTGACCTGGATGGAGAGAGAGAGAGCAAAGTGCACACAGGGAGGAGGTGAGCTGTTATCCATTAGCCATTTCTTAAATGTCGCACCCCTATGGGGACCCAGACTAGTTGGCATAGCCAGAAGGCCAAAAGGGTGGGTACAGATTTCGCCTTGGGAAGAATGATGTTCCAGATGGCGGAGTTCTTCTTCTGGACTTGACCAATTAAATTCCTTGGCCAACAGGGTCTGCAGCATGCCCGTTCTACCAGTGTGGGTGGGGTGAGCTAATCCCATCAGAGTGAACTGGTTCCTCAGATAGTCTGGACCCAAGCCATGAACGGCTTTAAAGATGATAACCAACAGCTTGAATGGAATCGGAAGCAAACTGGCAGCTAGTGCAACTCAGAGGACATGGGACACCTTAGGAACTCCAAGAAGGGCCCATGCAAATGCTTTTTGTATCAGCTAAAGTTTCTGGATACTCTTCAAGGGTAGCGCCATGTAGAGCACATTAAAGTAGTCCAGGCATAAAATGACCAGCGCTTGAGTAACTGAGTGCAGGGATTCCTGATATAGGAAAGGTGCAACTGGTGCATAATCCAAAGTTGTACAAAGGCTTTCCTAGCCATGACATAATCTCAGTTATTTTTTCTATTTGTAGCATATTCCATTTCTTTCAATTCTGCCTGAAAGTCACAACTTTCTAGCCATCATGTCAATCTTCCACTTTTCTATTCTACTAAGTTGATAGTTTTTTCATCCTCTCCTTTCTCCAATCGCAGAGCACTTTTATATCAAGATAATCTTAAGAAATAGGTTAGGTTTACAAAGATACTGTAAAGTAATTAATGAGTTTCATGAATAGTGAAAATTTTAACCACAATTGTCATTCATATTACAATAGCAACTGTGGTTCTGATTTAAAATACATTAATATGACCCACACAATGTCAGATATTTTTTTTTAGAAAAATTAAACTCTATCAAGTTCTCAATCAAAGATACAGCCTATGCAAATAGCAATAGCACTTAGACTTATATACTGCTCCATAGTGCTTTACAACACTCTCTGAGCGGTTTACAATGTTAGCATATTGCACCCAACAATCTGGGTCCTCATTTTACCAAACGTGGAAGGCTGGGTCAACCTTGAGCCGCATAAGGATCAAACACCAGAGTATGGGCAGAGTTTGCCTGCAATACTGCACTCTAATCATTGTGCCACCAGGCAAATAATAAAAACTAAGAAAAAATATGGACAAACATATGATTCTTTTATCATTTTATCATATATTGATATAAAAATAATTTATCAGTGGCCAATATACATCCCTAGCATGTACACACAGATAAGGAAAGAATAAGAGCTATGTAGATTTACAGGACACTAGAGAAAAATGCATTTGCATGAATGAGCATGTGCATAAAAAACTATTGTGAGAAGTATGACTTCTACATTTCTTTTAGTTCAGAGAATCATCGGATTGAAGAGAGAAATCTTGAACACAATGGGCTGAAATTAGACTGAGTAGACCAACTAAATCAATGACCTTTAATCATTATTAACTAATGTTCCACTTATTTCAGAGGTCTACTATAAGGATAAATCTGGATTCAGTATATAGTATTAACAAACAGCCTTCTTGATACTAGTAGACCTACATCTGTAAGCTTGCTCATAACACTATCTTTTAACTCTTTAATTAAAAAAACCAAATATCATAATTCCTTTTATAGATGAAACTGAAAATATGGGATGGGGGACAAAAGCAAACTGCAGCATTTTGAGAAATCATACAGAACGAGATGTCTTGGGTCAATAGATCCCAAATTCCCTATTATATACATACATAGAACATGAAAACATAAAAGATGAAAAAAACAGTTTTATTACTTAAATATTACTCTTTCAAATAAAAAAGCTAATGTTAACTCCAAAAAACTGAAGTCAACAGAGAATGTAGTATTTTATATCTGAGAAATCCATCCTGACATATGTTTGCATTGTTTTAGAAAGTTTCAATGATGAATCTTCTTACTCCAAAACTTCTCTTTCTACTTTCTGAACATATTTACTTAATTCCATTAACTATTTGCTTATGATACACAAGGGATATAGTCAGTGGTAGGATTCAGCCGGTTCGTACCACTTCGGCAGAACTGGTAACTAATTTTTTGTTGCCCAGGCCCAGAATGGACTTCTGGAAGTGGCATCCACACCAAGAACTGGTTGTTCACATATTTGAATCCCACCACTAGATATAGTCATACAGCACGATCTTTTTTTAATCAACAAAATACTTTTTTATTTACAGAATAATTACAGCCCAACTACCATGAGCTGAACTCACTTATTAAGTATCTTCAGTAGGGGGCAGCATGACAACATTTCAAATACTTTGACTGTAATTTTCCTGTCTTCTGACATAAGATTAAAAAAATTCAAGCATTGCATTTAATTCAGAATTTTTCAAGTTTTGTAATGTTGTTTGATTATCTTATGCAATTTTGTTCTAGTCCCATCATATTTCATATGTCCCTAAATTATTGAAATATATCTGGTCTTATTTTTTAAAAAAGTTTCTTGATACAGTAAAACACAATGGTTTGTTCCTTTTTGTGTTTTTATGTGTATAATTTTATGAAATGTCAGCTATTTAAAATCAATCTTCTGATGAGCAGCCACTTATAATCAATTCAGTAACTAAATAAAAAGGAGGTACACAGACAGAATCCTGGGGGGAAAAAGGCAAGATAGTGAAGACCGTTGTAAACATATTTTTAAATTTCTCACTTTCCTTAATATTAACCAAAAATATATTCCCAAAACAGCAAGAACAAAGAATTGCTGTAAAACTCTATTTTCCTTTATTGACATGTTTATAATTTATATAAAAATTAAATAATAAAATTGTAAATATTTATAATTTACTTATAACCATTTGGGTAATGGCTATTACACATTTTGTTTAATATATTGGCAGTGACAGATAAAGCCTAAACTATTTTTTTTTAATTGTAGCCTTCCAGAGCAAATGCTAGATTCACTTTGGGGGGGGGGGGGTAATCAAATGTTGAACCACTGTTTATGAAGAAATTGAATTATTGACCTGTTGCTTGAGACTGACATCATGAACTGAGACAGAGTGATAGTGTAAAGTCATCCAGCCAGCTTTCATGCCTAAAGTGGGACTAGAACTCATACTCTCCCACTTTCTAGCTTGTTGCCTTTAACCACTAAACTAAGCTACAGCACGTTACTACCAATATACTGTGTTTCCTCCAAAGTAAGATCTACCCCGAAAATAAGCCCTAGCTTGATTTTGGGGGGTGAGCCTAATATAAGTCCTACCCCAAAAATAACTCCTAATTTGGGGGTGAGGCACACACCTAAAATCAAGCTAGGGCGGGGGTGGGAGTGTAGAGCTGCCCCACGCACGCCCCCACCCATTTACCTTGCAGCCAGGCCTCTCCTCGCTGGCCCACTTCTTCTGCAGCATCCCCAGACCTGCATTTCTCAGTCAGAAGCCTTTCTGGAAGGCCACTGCAGCTGAGAACCAAGCTATGGATTCAATTCATAGCTCAGTTCTCGGCTGCAGAAGCCTTCCGGTAAGGCCTTTGTGAAATGCAGGCCGGAACTCCAGTCTCAGTTGCAGAATGAAATTGCTCCTTCGGCCGCAGAAGTGGGCCGACTGGGCGGGGCTGTCGGTGCCGGAGGTAAGTGGAAAAGACATCCCCTCCCAAAAAATAAGACCGGGTGCCTCTTTTGGAGGCAAAAAAAATAAAAATAAGTCCGGGTCTTATTTTCAGGGAAACAGTACTACAAAAAAAAAGCCTAATCAGTGAGTGATGAATATTACAAGCCATCATTTATAATTTCTTGCTAACTATTTGTAAATAGGAAGAGGAAGGTGCATTGTTTCTGTTAGTCATTTTGAGTTATAGGTGGTCTTTGACTTATAAACATTCGTTTAGTGACCATTCAAAGCTACAATGTACTGAAAAAAGTGATATGACTCTTTTTCACACTTATGACCGTTACAGCTTCCACATGGTCACATGATCAAAATTTGGTTGCATGGCACCTGGCATGTATTTATGATGGCTACAGTGACCAGGGACATATGATCACTGACAAGCAAAGTCAATGAAGAAGACAGATTCACTTAACAATCATGTTGTCAACAACTGCAATGATTCACTTAATAACTGTAACAAGAAAGATCGTAAAATGGGTCAAAACTCACTTAACAACTGTCTTGCTTAGCAATTGACATGTTGGGCTCAATTGTAGTCGTAACCCAAGGACTATCTATTTGTAAAAATAATAAAGTTGGAATGCAATAATAATATATTCCTGAGTTTTTTTCTTTTGACTTTCTTATTTCTTCCTGCATTTTGTCTGTTATAGTTATGTTTGGAATATTCTAAATAAATAGTACATACATTCAGAAGCTTCTGTTACAATTCAAGAGGTTTGGCATTGACAGAACATTGACCACAGTACTTTTATCAGTCAAACAAGCACATTTTTTCCTAGTGTCTTTATTCAAACAGGTTTGCAGGCTTTTGTAATGCTTCAAATAATGTAATGTGGAACCAAAAGCACAATAGTGTCACTTAAAATACCTTTTTTTAAAAAAACATCAATGCATTATATCTGCTATTCAACATGTCAACATGTTTATTTGGGAAATAAAAGTTCTAAAAAAGCGTGTCATTCTTTAGGCAAGAACTAAAACTGTTAATAGACCAAACAGAACCAATGCTATACTGAAGCTATCTCTCAGCATGAAATTTGCTGTCAATGGTATATGTTGGACTGGATTGGAAATTGTAACAAAAACATTCAGTACTTTACTGGCAAATGATACTGAATGAAAAACATTCCCTTATGTCAGAGGTCCCTAACCTCCAGTCCATTTGTGCAAGTGTGCGAAGCTCCATTTGCACGAGTGGCGAGCACGAGCATAAAATTATCCCTTTCACAGCCTCTGTGACTGCTGGTCCGTAGAGCTGAAAAGGTTGGGGACCGCTGCCTTATATGTACAAAAGGAGCCAACTGCATAGAATTATCGAAAATCTGTATTTTAACAATGCCATCTACAGAATAGGCAGGGTGAAAAGTAATTATGAACAGAAAACATAGAATGTTCTTATAATAACTGGAGTAAAATAAGTTTTGATCATAAAATTAGATTGCTGCTCTAAGTTATAACTTTCTTCATTTCTGATAAATGTATAAAGTCAATGGAGTAGACAGAAGCTTGAAAGCAACTTCCCACACTATAACTGAATGGCAAAGATTCCTTTAATGCAACAGTTCTCTCTGTAATTAGGAACATAAGAAATTACTTGAAATAGCCATAAAATAATTTTTAGTCAAAGGTTTCATTCAAGCTCAGAAATACCTCTTTATATATCCTTTTGCTTTTAATTTCAATTCATATTTAGGAGATGTTGCATCAGAGTGTGTTTACCCTCAAGTAATCAATCTGAAAATGTATTTTATTTATTTTGTTGGATATACAGGTAATCCCCAAGTTACGAGCAAGTCCCGAAATTACGACTATTGCAGCACCACGGCAGTCATTCATCCTTACAAGCGACCGCAGAGGCTCTGCAGTACAGTACTGTATTCACCCTATTCCCTTCCCCACTCCTCACAACTGCGTCTGCCTCCCTTCCTGCCATGCCGGAGTCCCTTATCTTGCAAAATCTGTCTCCTCTCTGCCGTGGTTTCTTTCCTTTAAGGGAGAGAAAAAAAGCTTGCAAGTGCTTTTTGTACTGACAATGGAAGCTCCTGGATGCCGTAATATCGTGCGAGTTCAAACACCCATTCTTTGCAAAAGAGATAATTGCCCCTGGAAGCTTCCATTCTGGGGGGAGGGGAGAAGTGTTTGCTTCATTTGCAAGCTTATAGGGCAAAATGTGGAATCAGAGTTGGCCGGGGCAGGAACCAATACCATCAGTGGCCCAGCTGAGCGGCTCGCTTGCATGCGCTGAACTTAGTTTGAAGGCAGGAATGAAGCCTTCAAATGAGTGGCTAGGCATTGCAGGGCCAGGTCCCTAGCACCCGCATTCAAGCCAGCAGCAGCAGCAACCACCTGAGAAGCCATGATCCCCTTCCCTAGCCAGCCAGCCACCCCGACCAACCTAGTCCTCGCCTGGCCAGCCGGTGTCACAACCTTAACTTTCTTGGCTCCGTCTGAGTGGAGAAAAGCAGAGGCGCAGCAGCAAGATTGCTCTCAAACAATAAGACCCGGATGCGCTGCTAGCTTGTGTGCGCCGGCCTTATTGAGAGCAATCCTGCTGCTGCGCCTTTGCTTTCCATCACTCAGATGGAGCCAAGAAACCCAAACAGCTGCTGCTAATAAATTTCTTATCCAAAGGGAGATCTTGGGGGAACTGGATTCTCCCACTGAGCAAATGGGGCAGTTCAAAATGAAGCAAATCCATTTGTTTTCAAACATCAGATAGGCGCACATAAACTTCTTATCCGAAGGGAGACCTTGGGGAAACTGGATTCTCCCACTGAGCAAATGGGGTGGTTCAGAACGAAGCAAATTCACTGCATTTTCAAGCATTGCATTCGCACACAGATGGAGCTCTCCATCTCCCCAAGATCTCTGTTGGGATAAAAAGTGTTTGGGTGCCTATGGGAGCCTTGAAAACGCAGCAAATTGCTGCCTTTTCAAGCGTTGCATTCACACAAAGATGGAGCTCCCCATCTCTCCAAGATCTCTGTTCCGATAAAAGGTGTTTGAGTGCCTACGGGAGCCTTGAAAACGCACCTTGGGGAGATGGGAGATCCATCTCTGTGCGAATGCAATGCTTGAAAGGAGGAGTGGAGGAAAGGTGAGGCAGAAGGATTGCTCTCAATAAGGCCAGCGCACACAAGCAAGCAGTGCACTCGGGTCTTATTGAGAGCAATCATGCTCCTGCACCTCCACTTTCCTCCACTCAGACGGAGCCGAGAAACTAAAGGTTGTGATATCAGCCGGCCAGGCGAGGACTAGGTCGGTCGGTTGCTACCGCTGCAGGCTTGGATGCTGGTCAAGAGACCTAGCTCCGCATTTGAAGGCTTCATTCCTGCCTTCAAACTAAGTCCGGCGCATGCAAGTGAGCCGCTCAGCTGGGCCACTAATGGTATTGGCTCCTATGCCCAGCCGACTCTGATTCCACGCTTTGTCCCACAGTTGTGCAAATGAAGCAAACACTTCTCTCCCCCCAGAGAATGGAAGCTTCCAGGGGCCATGATCTCTTTTGCAAAGAAGGGGTGTTTGAACTCGCGCAATATTATGGCTTCCATTGTCAGCACGAAAAGCATTTGCAAGCTTTTCTCCTCTCCTTCAAAGGAAAGAAACAGTGACAGAGAGGAGACAGATTTTGCAAGGTAAGTGACTCCAGAGCGGCAGGAAGGGAGGGGGAAGCATGAGGTTTCTTAGCGGGTCGGGGAGGCCTTGGGGGCTGTTCCATCCCCCATAGCCTTCCCCACACTGAGATACCGCGTTTGTTTTAACGAGCAAGAGAGTGATCTCGTTCAATTTACGAGATTCACTCTACGAGTTTTTAATTTACGGGTGGAATGGGCAGGCTTCATTACACTCGTAACTTGAGGACTACCTGTATATCCCAGTTTTCCTCCAATGGCATTCAGAAGAATCATCCTTCATTTTATCTCATTTTTTTTCCTTTTTACGACACTGTAATCCCTTTAATTGGGGGTGGAGCCAGGGCAACTGAGAGAAGCCGAGCATTTAATGGCTGGATGCCCTTCCTCCTATCTACACCGAGTTTGCAACAGGTATTTTATCTGATAGAGAAATATCTGTCACTGCCTAGGATTGAACTTTCAACCTTCCGAGTCGCAGGCAAGCGTCTTCACCTCTAGAGAAATATCTGTCACTGCCTAGGATTGAACTTTCAACCTTCCGAGTCGCAGGCAAGCGTCTTCACCTCTAGACCACCCTGCCAATCCATCCTTCATTTTATCTCCATACCAGCAACTATATAAAATAGGCTGAGCTAAGAGAAACACTCAGCAGAATTCCAAGACTAAGGATGGATCATATGACCCAATTTGTCCTAGTTCAATATCTTAATCACTACCTCACTATGGCTCTCATTGATGATGAACAAAAATGCAAGTAATGTCACAAAATACCTTACCCAAAACATAGCCTCACAAGATACCATCTAGATATTATATCCCATGGGTGAAGCAGATCTCTTGCCATGCAGTTGAATTAAACCAATAATCATTTTTGAAATTCTGTAGTGGAGCTGCCCTCCCTGTAGAACTTTTTTTTTCTGTCTTGTCAATCTATACAATTAATTGTTGACATAAAAGCCTCCTATCTACCTCCTTTTCCGTTTTTATTTCACATTTACATCTTTCTCCTACTTCTCCTGATTATTATAAGAATTTAGAAAGCCAACTAGACAACTAGTACATAATTATTACAAACATTGTAGAAATCACTCTCACCTTTCAAATAGGCCTAAAAATAATACCCAATTTTTATAGTACTGAACACAGAGCCAAGCTTCATCTGGTAAGAATATTTTCAAATGAGTTGAGAGATTCAAACATAATGTCCTACTACTGAAATCAATGAGATAGTACTCTTGTTTAAATAAATAAGTAGCCTATCAATAAACAAACATTTTCCTGCTAAATAGTATCATTCAGCTTACCATTAATGACACTGAAAAGGGAAGCAGCAGGATTTTGCATTGTACGTGACTACCAGGAAACTACAGGCTGGACTATAATGTAATGTAAGGTAATAAAGTGAAATAACATGGGCAAAGGCAAACCACTTCTGTATTACTGTTAAGAAAGCTACATCTCTATGTAGTGATATTTAATCACCAAGTCTTAAACTCAGACTGACTTTTTTTCTCAACAGTTTCAGGACCAATCTTAAACAGAACAGGAGCTATGTATTATGATGTAGAGGATAGAAGGAATGACCTTGAGAGACGAGAAGAAGAGCCATTACCAAGTTCGATATCAAACAAAAGAGAACTGAGTCTGGGGCAGGAATAGAATCTGAGTAAATTTCTCAGACTAGCTCCTTTCTAGTTTTCACAAAAATAAAGAGAAGGGAAAGCAAATTCAGACTTGCAAGATTTTGTTTCTATAACTTTATAATAGAGATTGGACAATACAACAGATTTCTGGTCTGCTCTACCTTGAAGTCTCACATCTAGTGACTGGAATATCATTTTAGAAATAGAAATAAATTCCATTTATTTGGAATACTGTATTTCAGAGACAATAAACAATCAATATCAGAAAGTGCTTTGGTCATTCCTTCCATTTAATTCACACATGCAGAATGGGTAAAAGTTCCCAGAATTGGAGAAAAACAGATTCCTTTGCCAAACTGATAGAGATGCCAAGTAATAAAAAATATAGACAAGTTATTTTTCAGCAGAGCAACTCTAGGGCAAATATTAAACTTATTGTGAGTCTTCCTGACAGTTAGAACAATTAACCAGTGGAACAACCTGCCTCCAGAAGTGGTAAGTGCTCCAATACTGGAAGTTTTTAAGAAGAAACTGGACAGCCATTTGTCCGAAATGGTATACGGTTACCTGCCTGAGCAGGGGGTTGGACTTGATGACCTCCAATAACTTTATTATTATCATCATCATCATCATCATCATCATCATCATCATCATTATTATTATTATTATTATTATTATTATTATTATTCATAGCAATACTGAAATGTGGTAGAAAATTGAGCCTCAGCGTACCTATAGTAGTATTAGACACATATGATACAGAGGGAAAAATATAGACTAAATATTGAACAAAATGAATATTGTATTAATAGCAAAAAAATAGCTATCTAATTTGAAAAAGAGATAGTAAGCATAGCACAGATTTTCTTAATTTAGCATCTGCCTGGTTAGATTTTTGTCTGCTTTTCATTTAGGAGTCCAGCGTGTCACCACCAATTCTATGAGATAAGTTGGGCAGAGAGAATATGAGTGGCTCCAAGTTACTCAGTGAGCTTCTATGATTGACTATGCCGAGTTACCCAGTGAGATTCTATGCTCAGGATTACAACCTGGGTTTTCCCATACTTAGTTTAACCATTATATCAACATTGTACCCCTGGCATACATGAAGGACACCAAATTTGAGAAGGTGTGAAATCGTGTTTTCATAAGACAAAGTTGGAATTTCATTTGATTAGAGTAATAATTTCTAATTCTAAGTATTAATCAAGTAGAGATAATAAATAGCAAATTATAATGCTTATCTTCAATCTTTATCATTTGAAAATGCTGAATTTATATATTTCTAAAGATTATACATTAAATCATCATACAATCCTTGCCTGTCATTACTGATTATAACCATTATCAGCTATTTGAGGTAGCCCAGGTAAAGAAACAGATGCCACAATGACTTTATCATTGAGGTATAATAAGAGAAACTTGAAAGTCTGACAGAAATTTTCTATCCTCACTCTCTTATACCAAAAAGAAACAAGGATGATGCAATCTTGAATTTTTTCCTCATCCCTTTCTCTCTTTTAGGATTAAACTGGTATTCAGCTAAGTTATTTACTATATTATATCGGCACATTCCTAGCAAACTTTAGCAGAACACCTACCATATACAAGATGTAAAATAAAATCTGCACTTGCATGGATAAAAATGTATGAACATTCACATTACCTTGCCTACTTCAAAACACATTATTCCAGAGACAAAAACTATCTACAACTAGAAATCTTCTTCCTGGATTTGTTATATCTCTAAAATGCAGACAGTGATACCATATTTAGTCAGATAACTAAAGCTTGTTCCTTTCAGTTTTTATGTAGCTACTTCAGTTTCAGGATGTAAGGGTAGCATCTAATCAAGCATTCCCTTCCCAATACTATCCAAGTAGTATTTTGGAAAGTTTATAAAGTGGGCATTAAGACAACATTCCTTCCCAAGCATTTGATATTCAAAGATAAGTTGCTTCTAAGGATGGAGCCTACAGAAAACTGAATACATAAGTTGATTGAAGAGCAAAGACATTAAAATAATGAAATAATATTTCGCTTTCCCATCAACTTGTTTGTTTCACTAAAAGGAAATCTATATAAGCAATTGAAAATATTTTTCCTTAATGCTAAGCTCAATTTCTGTGACTTCACGGATATCTCCAGGTCATTTGTTTTTGGCAACAATACAGAAACAGAGTGACATTCTATTCTCCTGAGGATTTTTCTTCCTAGTCTGGCCTACATCACTGGAATTTTCTGGTGATTTCCCATCCAAGACAGATGAGATGTAACACTGCTTTTTATATCAGTCAAAATCAGCAACATGCTATTCCCCGGCTAGGCAATGTACTTATTGGTACAAGTTGAAAAGCTGGGAAACATCAAAAGAACTGCCAGGAAAATAAAGGACTTCCATACAAACTACTATGGTAGTTATTTCAGAGGTGGGCATCATGACTGAAAGGAATCTTTCCTAGAATGCATCAAAATACCTCATATGGTTAGGGAATGTGAGGAACAGCTCTAAAAATAACATTCAAAAGAACAGAAAATCACACAATAGAGACAAGAAGTCCTTACAGATTGGCTTTAAAGATAAACTAGGATACTGAACTGATTAGAATACTGTACATCTAGTGGAATATTGGCCTAAGATCACTGCTCATGGTTATTCATGCCATGGTCACACACTCCCCCCAGTAGACTAGTACAATGCACTCTATATGAGACTGCCCTTGAAGAACATCTGGAGACTGCAGATTTAGATTGGCACTCTGGGATCTACTCTCTTAGATTTCATCCTTACTAGCAAGAAGGCTTTCATTCAAAATAGTAACGTGATGGGAATTCTGATGCAAGAGAATATGCAGTGTTAAGAGTTCTTGATTTTAACAAAAAGCTCAGTAACAAAATAGTCAGACATAAACTATGGATTTCAGAAATTTGGATAACTTCAATTTTCAATGTTAATAACTGCAAAATGGAAGGTACAATGGAAATGAAACTTTAAAGACAAAGTTGTCATAGCCACTAAGAAACATCTAAGGAAACTAGTGTGTTAAATAGGCAACTTACAAAGATGAAAGTAAAAAAGGATGCTTATTGGAAATGGAAGAAAAGCTAATAACCAAGTAAGTCTATAAAGCTTGAGATAAAAAATGTTGGAATAGGCCAGGAGAACAATGTAAGGCAGGAAATAAGCTAAGGTTAGAAAGAACAAAATTCAGCAACAAAAGTTTATTCAAATATTTCAATGGCAAGAAGAAGACAAGGGAGATGGTGAATGTCCTGCTTATTCCCCGAACAAAGAAATCTTTACAGAACCAAAAACAAGGAGGACAGCATAAGTGCTATTTTGCCTCTGTCTTTACATCCAAAAAAACCTGTGATTTAGTAGCAAAACTGGCCACAAGCATAAAAGTGGTACAGGTCAGTAAAATGTGGTAAAAGATCTTCTAGTTGAAACTGAATGCCACCAAGTAGACAGGCTGGGGGAAATATACTTTAAAATACTGAAAACATTGGCTAAAGAATTGTTGGAACCACTGTCAGCTATCTCTGAGGAATTCTGGAGAACTGGGGAGGTGTCAGAAAATCCAAGAAGAACAAATATGACACCCTCCCATCCCTGTCTTAAAGGAATAAAAAGAAGATCCCATCATTATTTATCTGTGATTCTAACATGAATACATGGAAAGATGCTAGAGTAAGTAACAAAGATGCCAGATAAAACTTTTACAAATATGCTGATTGCTAAGCCAGTATGGCATTGTCAAAAATAGGACTTATTAGACAAATCATGTCTCTTTATAACTACATGTTGGACAAAAGGAATGCCATGAATATAATCAATCTTAATTTCAAAAAGGTTTTGAAAAGATTCCATATGGCATTCTTACTGACAAGCTGTTTAGATATATGGTTTAGATGATACTACAACTATAAGTGACCAATGGAATCCCTTGGGGATTTTTCTGGTCCATTATTATTCATTGTCTTTATTAATGACTTGGACAATGAGACTGATGGGAGAATTATCAAATTTGTCAATGACACAACATTCTAGTGAACATGCAGGATGACAAAAAAAATTAAAATCTAATCTGGGTGGGGGAACATGAGACAAATGGTGTCAGCCAGCTTCTACAAGGGCTATTGCAGTTTTGGAATGCATTAAAGTAACACCATAAGCCTTATTGCCTGGGATACTCTATTTCAGCGGCTCCCAACCTTTTCTATACCCCCACACCCCTAGAACGCTTCTGATATATTCTTGCACCCCTTGCAAACGTTTGAAATAACAGCCACAAATTATGCATATACACTATAATTTTAAAACTTCTAAACCCAAGTTTTTGCACTCTCTGGAATTTCATCTCGCAGTCCCAATTGGGAACCTGTGTTCTATTTGGAATACTATGTGTGATTCAAGATAATGGTAGGACTCAGTGAAGGACAACAAAAATAATAGAGATGTATATGGACATTCTGTATGAGGACACCCTGGAGCTTGCTCAGTTTGAGGGGGAAAAAAGACTGAGCAGAATCACAGAATCGGTGTTCAAATGCATGATAGCATACCATAGATGGCAAAGAATTATTTTCCACTAAAAAAAAGGATTAGAAATAATGGACGTATGTTGAAGCTAAACAGATTTTGTCTTGATTATATAATTTATACAAAAGTGGAATAGTCTATTTATGAAGTTTGTGGGTTCCCCATGACGGCATTTTTTTTTTAAAGAGGCTGCATAGCCAATCTCAAAGATGTTTTTTCTGCAAAACACAAAGGGTTGGGCTAGATATTCCTTGCTGCTAGATACTCCAACTCCACAGTTTTATGGTAAATTCTATGATTCTATGTCTTTCCTCCTCCCCCCTACATGACTATATCCATGATAGAAGTCATTTAATAATTATAATAGAAATACATCTCAGGTAAAAATCAACAATACTGTTTGAGACAATGA
This sequence comes from Protobothrops mucrosquamatus, assembly GCF_001527695.2. NCBI lineage: Eukaryota > Metazoa > Chordata > Lepidosauria > Squamata > Viperidae > Protobothrops > Protobothrops mucrosquamatus. Next base: position 147,968 of record NW_015386802.1, read on the forward strand.
ATTCCATAAATCAGTATGTGAAACAGCAGTCTCCATGAATTGTAGCCAATTATTTCTAGAAAATCATTCTAATATCCAAAGAGAGTACAAAAATGACTAATCTCTTTTGTGAAGGATGTCAACTAAAATAAACTTGATTTTTAATTTTCTGATTCTCACCAAATCATAGCAGAAGTATCTATGCACAAGTATGTACACTTCTGCAAACATTCTAAAAATAACCTGTTTTTAAAAAGAGGACTTGTCTTAGTCCTAGATCTTTAAAAACAATATTCAGTACAGTCCAGGTAAGGAGAAGGAAAATTGTTGAGTGGCAATTTCTTCTTTCCAACTTATGACTTCTTAAGATATAAAAGAAAAAGGGCAAATTGAGTACCAAGGCACAAATACAGGCATTTCCTGGGTCCAAGGTCCATAGAGTTCAGAAGGCAAACAAATCATGTTGGGTTATAATGGGAATCAGAAAAACAACAACTATTTTAACAACTGATCATAGATTATGAGTTCCTATATTTCACTAGGTGCCTAAATATTATTTCAATGTAATTCCCCCTATTTATTGAAAAATATAGAAAGCTTTTTTTAAAAAAAGTTTAGCCTTTGAGCAAAATTTTACTGAAGTTCTGTTGAAGCTGAGATTAATAAAAAAGGAAAAGAAAAATACATATTTCAGAGTAAAACTGATGCTGAAGTAATCAAAGGAGTTAGCTTCAAAAGGGCTTTTTTTCTATAATGAGGAACATCAGCTTTTTTTAAAAAAATGACAGCTACTTTCATGACACAATAAGCAAGAAATAACAGGTGCAAGAATTCTGTGTTCTTCACCATGTTTACCTCTTCTCTTAATATTCTTGATACAATAAACTGAGCTCCAATTAAAATATTTCACACATAGGCAGGACTAATTATCTCCTCTAGAATTTTAAAAGCTAGATAGGACTTTTTCTCACACATTTCTTCCATCTTTAAAATATGTTGCTTTGGAAGTGATATTCTATTCCAGTGATGGCGAACCTTTTAGAGACCGACTGCCCAAAAATTGGCCCCGCCCCTGCCCCACCCCTGCCCTGCCCCCGCTCCACCCCACCCCGCCTGCCCACAGGGCCACTCACCGCCTCCAGGGCCCACCGCAGATCGCCCAGGCAGCCCAGCAGCACCATGGCGGCCACGCCCTCTGCCCACGCCCTGCAGCATCAACTGTGCACGTTGGGGCATGAGGGCAGAGTCTTGTCTATGCTGCCTGGCTGCCATGTTCTTGGCTGCGCTGCTCCATGTGGGCCATGCTCAGGGGCGACTCTCCTCCAGGGAGGTTGCTGGTGAGGAGGAGGTCGCAGGCGGAGGCAAGGCTGGGGCAGTGGCATGTGTGCCCATAGAGAGGGCTCCGAGTGCCACCTCTGGCACCCGTGCCATAGGTTGGCCACCACTGTTCTATTCTATTCTGTTCTGTTCTGTTGCGTTCCATTCCATATTCTATTCAATTCCATTTTCTATCCCGTTCCATTTTCTATCCCATTCCATATTCCATTCCACTCCATTCCACTGCATTGCATTCCATATTCCATATTCCATATTCCATATTCTATTCTATTCTATTCTATTCTATTCTATCCTATCCCATTCCCATCCCATTTATTTATTTAATAAGCATATTAAATAAATAAATAAATAAATAGAATAAACTTTATTGTCACTTTAAGTATACTATAAATATAAATATTCCCTAATCAACATACATTAAAATGAGATTTCATTGCATATAGCTTTCAAAGGATAACCACCTCCAATATGTACTGCATAAATATGACAAAAAATAAAATAAGTTATAAATATACCCACATACACACACATATGTAGCCCAGAGAAACAATAGTTCGGGTTATGTATACATGTGCATAGCTAGAAAAACGAATCTTGCGAGTTTTCCAGATGGATGGCATAGGGAACAAAACTATTACAGAGTCAGTAGTCCTGCTAGAAATACTTCGAAACCTCCTCACAGAGGGCAGCAACAGAAACAGACCATAAAGTGGGTGTGTGGGGTCTCTAAAAATGCTTTGAGCTCTAAACACATAGTGATTGTAAGCAGCATCCTGAATAACATGTCCTTACCACTCTTTGTGTGGACTTTCTATCTGAGGCACTGCTACCACTAAACCAGTGATGCAGTTTGTTAAGATGCTCTCAATCATATTCTGTAAAAAGTGGCCAGGACAGAAGGAGAGAGATATGCTCTCCTCATCCAGTGCAGGAAATGCAAACACTGATTTGCAGGCTTGACTAAAGATAATGTATGAAGAGACCAAGTCAGATTGTTAGTTATTTGCACCCCCAGATACTTAAAACTGTTGACCACCTCCACAGCTGCAGCCTTGATATAGAATGGAGTATGGTTATGATCTCCTTTGTTTTACTGACATTCAGAACCAGGTTACTTTTATTCAGTGCTTTTTTTTGTAAAAAAAAAAAAAAAGGTGCCGGAACTCACATACGTCATACAACCCGCCTTGCCTACCCTACAAGGTTCCATCCAAAAAAGGTGCCGGAACTCTATTTTGGGTGTTCTATGATAAAAAAAGCTCCGCTTTTATTGCACCAATCCACCAGAGCCTTCACCTCCTCCCTATAAGCGTCTTCATTGTCATCCCGGATTAGATCCACCACTGCCATATCGTCTGCATACTTCACAATATGATTCATACCAGATTTGGCACAGCAGTCATGGGTCATCAAGGTGAACAGTAGCGGACTCAAAACACAGCCCTGTGGGGAACCTGTACTCAAGGAAATGGAATTGGAAACTTCTTTTCCAACTCGCACAACCTGGGGCCTATTAATAAGGAAATCAAGTATCCAATTACATAATTATGTATTAAAACCTAATAGGCCCAGTTTGTTCACCAAATGCTGAGGAATGTTTTGCTGAATGCCGAACTAAAATCAACAAACAGCATTTGCAAAAGAGTATTCTTCCCTTCCAGGTGTACCAAGCTAAGATGAAGCACACAGGAAAGTGCATCTTCTACAGAGCGGTTCTTCCAATAGACAAACTGTAATGAGTCAAATGTAAGGGGAAGACATGAATCCATATAGTCCTTTACCAATCTCTCAAAACACTTCATTATAATGGAAGTGAGTGCAACTGGACAGTAATCATTAAGGCATAGACATTGTGGAACCTTGAATCACATTGCTACAACCACATTTGGTACTGATTTCTTTAGACAACTTGAGCCAAGACACCCATATAATTACCACTACTGTCTGTTTTTCCAGTTAAGTTTCAGTGATCCAGTCTTAATGCAAAATTGATCCAGTCTATGATCCAGTCTTAATGCAAAATTGCAGCCAGTAGAAACACAGCAAGCTGGAGAATTGCTTAACTTAATCTATGTTCAAAGCAATGAAGAAGCAATTTTCAAATTTCAAGAAGAGGGAGATATTTCAATTGTTGTGTGTGTATGTGTGTGTGTGTACATAGACAGACACACATACACATGTGACACCGCGTTTGACTTTTTTCAAATGAAAGATATGTAAAGGCAATGCCTTCTGTACACCTTTTGTTTTGTATGACCCATTTGTATATATATATATATATACATGTCTTCATACACATATACACACAATGAAAGAAGATAACTAGAAATACTGATTTGCCGTGCTTTGATAAAGACTGGCAAAATGCCTAGAGTCCCTGATCTATTTTATCTGCCTTTCTTCCCATTACTTTTTTAGATTTTATGAGGAAATTTGATTTTAGACAGAGTTGTCCGAAGAAGCACAAAACACCAAGCTAGTATTTAACCATGAGCAGATACCAACAGACATAAACCTGACTAGACAGAAAAAGATGACTTGCACAGATAAAAGGACAGAACCTTGAAGGAGTAATATAAAAGAACACGTCATACATGAGGAATAGGGATAGATGAATGAAAGGAATGGATTTAAAATGAAACACTGGAGGCCTAAATTACAAAAGAGAACACTCTGATGATCACAACAACTGGCCTCACAGAGCAAATCAGTCCCATTTGTTCCTCTTTTCCTCAGCATCCCTTCTCATCTGATCCTTTATCTGAGAGACTGATATGTTCCAACAAATGATGAAGAACATCAGAAGGCAGAAAGAAAGATGTTCCATCTGAGAAATACCTTTAAAGGTAATGCTGTACTTTGAACTTTGAACTTTCTCTTCTCTTAAAATTAGGATGTATGCTGCTCATTGTTTGTTCTCACTAGGGGTAATAGAAACATGAGAGAAAAAAGAAAACATTGGTTTCCTTGGGGAAGGCTTGATTGGGATATGTAAGCAGAGTAGGAATATGAAAGCAGAGTAGTTTTCTGAAATAGACTCTGGTATTATACCAAAATAGAGTATATAAATATAGTACTGTGTGGGGTATTATTTAGATCCAGATTCCCAAAGTGGTCAATATATTATTCATAATACCAATATTTAGAATAGCATTTATTAAATTATTTTCATATAATAAAATTTTGTGGGTTGATAAACAATCTGAAACTTCATAAAGAGGATGATGAGGTGAAGAGTTTGGAGACCCTTTTAGATAACAAATTTTATATTAAGCCTTAAGTAAAAAATACTAAAAAGCTAAGCCTGGTCCATTTACTAATTTTATGCACACTGCTTATGTAAAAATATAAAAGAATGTACCTTGAACATTGTGGCATGGCCATACCAAGAGGCAGGTGAATGGATGATTAGATGAGCTGTGCATGTATCATGTGATTAAACAAAAGACAGAGTTATGAATATCCTAGAGCTAGATTTGGCAGAGATATCCAAACAAATAGAGGTGTTTGATTTACTTTTCCCAGATGAATTCCTATGATGTTTTGGGACCAAAATCAGGTAAAAACAAGCCTACAGATAGATATTCCAGGAGGTTAGAGCTAAAAAGAGCTCAGGCTGATAAATGGGGGTTTGGGCTTACCTGACTGGAAACTGTATTTTGATGCTTGTTGTTTGGTTTGGATAAAAGAATGGACGAACCTTCAGAATAAGAGGTTACTGGACCTAGAAGGCTATGAATTAAGGTTCGGTTGGCATGGCTACCTGTGATATGACAAAGTTAAAGTAAATGTTGATTTTAATAACCATTTTACTAGGCATGCCATTTTGAGAATTTGGAATAAATATAAAACAAAGTTCTCTACAATGGTGGGATTCAGCTGGTTCGCACCATCTAGGCAGAACCAGTAGCTAACTTTTTGTTGCCCAGGCCCAGAATGGACTTCTGGAAGTGGCATCCACACAGAGAACCAGTTGTTCACATATCTGAATCCCAGACTGGTTCTCTACAAAGGTGCCATTTTGGGTTTCCCCACAAGAAGCCTTTTTTAAGAAAAGAGATGGTGATGAAACCAAATTGGTGGACCTACGGTAAAATAATATCTCTTAATTTGGGTAAGCCTACCTTCAAATCCAAGGAGCTAGAATCAGAAGGTCATGTTTGCCATTGGTTTACATATATGCAATTGAAAGAAAAATTTAAGTTAGATAAAAAGAATCATGGGTTTAATTTTGTTAAAAATGAACTGGATACCCTATTGTGCAGTAGTGATGAACATATTATTGCTAAAATTTATAAAATATTATTGAATTTAAATTGGAAAATGAACAAGTAAAACATTGTATGATTCAATGGGCAAGGAATTTTGGGTACAATATAATCCTTGAACAATGGGAAAATATGTGGAATAAAGGATTAAAATTTACATTAAATTATAGTTTAAAAGAAATCTTTTACAAGATGATGTACCATTGGTACTTAATACCAGACAAGTTATCAAAAATGTATAAAGGTATTTCAAATGAATGTTGAAAATGTAAAGGTAAGGAACGGACTTTTTACCATTTATGGTGGATGTGTGATAAAGCAAGAAAATATTAGAGTAGGATTCAAATATTAATACAGAAAATTCTTAAAGTGAATACAGAAAGAAAACTAGAAACTTTTCTCTTGGGGCTAATGGACAATGACCTGGAAAAAATATGGAACTTTGATGTTATAAATGTTAATAGCAGCAAGATTACTCTACGCTCAGAAATGGAAGACTACATTGACTCCTACAACGGAGGAATAGTTACAAAAGCTGATGGCGCTAGCAGAGATGGCTAAACTGACTGTATTGATTAAAGAAAAGAATATGAACACTTTTATTGCCATGTGGAAACCGCTTCTAGGCTTTATGCTTGAGGTAAAAAAAATGAAAATTTGATTTTGGGTTCTACCAATTAGACAGACTTGATGTTATTGAAATGGCTAGTTTATATTATTTTGTAAAAGTAAAAAGTTGAGGTTTGAAGTTGATACTCTACTTTGCTGCACCAAAGGAAGTCGGAAGTCAATGCCTTTTTTTCTTTTTTCTTCCTTACCTCATTTTTCTATTCCCTTTTCCCTTCCCTACCTTTTTCACTATTTACTGTTGTATTTTCACTGTATCGTATACTATTAAACTAATAAAACTTTTAAATACGAAAAGAGCTCAGGTTGTTAAATATAGGAAGTGGCATTCCTGGGTGAAGTGTTAGTGGATAGCAATGGGACCCACAAGTTGGTGAGGAGAAAGTAAGATGGTAACATCTTCACACATTACAACATACATTAAAAAAAAACCTGATACCTGTAAAGTAAGTTATTATTGATCTGTATTTAATAGTTAAAGAAGCCTACAATTCATACAGTTTCAGAGCCTTGAAAATCTTATGAAAGGAGGTTTTTTCCGGTGTGAAAACATACATTTCAGGTTTCTCATGTTACGTAGAAAGAATGCATGGGCAAATTAGAAGAGAAGCAAAAGGCACTGGGAACCAGAGAAATAAAATTTTGGGGAAGGTAAAAACATATAGCATTCAGTATAATGTACATGCCCGAGGTATTTACTGCAGCAATATGCAGGTTCAGAGCAGTGATCCCAATGTTTGAGTCACTTGCAATAGGTGTTACATATATACAGACTCCAACTGTTTTGCTCTGTCAAAATTCCTATCATTTGGTAATACAGATCCTGAAACATTTATGCAGCTAGGTAGGCAATTAACCATTTGTGTCAGAAAGACTGAGCAAGAGACTTACATGAACCTCTACTGCAATGAAAGCTAGAATCAGACTAACAGCTATTGCAGAAAAAAATCCCAACAGTTCTGGCAAAATAATTTAGAACCAGGACAATGTTGGCTATTCTGGCTTGTCTTGAGGAATGAAAAAAAAAAGTGCCAAAATGTCTAGCACCAGCTGCTTTCTCCTCCTGTCATTAAAAAGTAGGCCAAACACAAATGTCTAAATAAGAAAAGTTTATTTCATGACTATAAACATTCCTGCAAAGTCCAGGGGTGTTTTTAAGAGCAAGCTTGAAATGTCATGAATACTATCTTAATTTAACAGTCTTTTTTTTTCAGTTTCTATTCCTGTTCATTTTTCTCATGACACTGTTTTAATTTATTAGCCCCATAAAACAATATAGTATTGAATGGACATGTCAAGCATTTACCGATTTAATAAATATATAAAGTAAAGAAGATGGATAGTTTGAGGTTAATTACTATAATATATACACTATATAGTATATACAATACTATATGTCCCCCCCCCCAGATATCTGATTCAATTTTCTTTGCTGCTTCTTTCTCTTTTTCTCTTTATACATTTCAGTTTTTCACAGTGAAATATCATTTTACAACCTACTCTTCTACACTTTTTTTTTTTTATTAGAACAGACTGGTTAGTTGGAACTACACAAAGAAATCCTTAATATGGGAACCAATAAAGGCATAATTGCAATTCTCTTTCGGTTGCTAATATTTTAAATTAGGAGAAATTAATCCTAAAAACACTTTGGAAAATGAATTTTGTGAGAATTGCAAAGGATATAATTAAGGATTATTAAGGATATATTTTTTCTGCATGCCTTATATCTTAGAATTGCAAATCTCAAATAATGATATTACTCACCATGGCAGAAGCTTTTGATAAGTATCATGAAAAATGAAGCATAAAAAATTAAAGCATTTTTACAACACAATATAAATGAACAAAATACAACCCACTGTATTTTAGTATTTTAGCTATATTGGTCTGATCAACTTCATACCAACAGATTTTACTTAAACATCAGCTTCAGACACTGTTAATAAGTATGCTCAACCATTCAATGTAATGCTTCTTTTTGATTCAGGCAAGTAGTTTAATTTTAGTTACATTAGTATAGTTAAAGCAGCACATACAATAATTAATCATTCGTTTCTATCCCACTTAATATGATGACTCTAATCTGGATTATAATTGCACATTAATCATAGACTTATACTTTTATAAAACCCAGACTTATGGGGACTTTTTTAAAAGATGCAAACTGTTTTAACTTAAATAAGTATAATAAAAATAAGTATAACAACTATACTAGTTCCTTTCTGTCATTTGGACTAGAAGGAGAGATATTTTCATAATGACAGAATAAAATTAAGTCAATACACTAGTTCAGTAATTAAAAAAAAAATCCAAGAGGCAATCTACCCAATCTTACCATTTTTTTCTTATCAATGCTCAGTTTTCCTCCTCTTACTCCACTCAATGCAGCTCCATAGATCTATAAGTACATTCATAATGGAGTATTCGACAGGTCTCTCAAGCTAGAGCGATTCTCCAAGTGATACATTAAAGTGTTCAGCCTTTTGAATATACCAGCTTGTCAGAGGCCATTTGAACTTGCCTGGTGATTTGAATGCAATTGCAAAATAATTTTATTTTTTTCCTATCTTTATATAGCTTATTAGATTCCACTTGCCTATAAAGTTTCTATTCTATTTTAGAGCAAGCAGATGTGTGTGTATAATATATATTACAATGCATATGTGCATGCACACATGAACACTTTGATGTTTTAAAACATATTTATAAGATGCCTACAGGAATATGGAATTATTTAATATAAGAGCTATGATTCATAAACTTAAACAAATGAAGCTGGACAAAAAAAAAACCACAAGCCTTGAGATCTATCTTGTTCTTGGTTGAATCATCCTAAATATTATTCGTCAAAACAATATGCAATATTAAACAGAATAATATACATAAGCAGGAACTATTAAGATAATCAACTTTTGACTGGAAAGCATCCAAAGTACTTAAAAGTAAATTTGATCAGTTATTTTTTTGATAAGGGAAGGTCTTACAATTTTGTTAAGCAAAGATTCATTTGAGTCAAGTTTTGTAACTTGTTACTAAGCTCAAATAAGTAAAGAAAGTCCTAAAGCAACTGGTGTATTTCAACATAAAGATACGTATATTATTCAGCATAATGTTATTTAGTAAAAATATTGATCTCCCTCAAAGGAAGAATATTTTTTTGATAATTCCCAATATTCAAAGAGCTTGTGTTAACTAATGAATGTTTCTAATAATGTTTCTAGAATGTAAATATGTATGTATATATCTACTTTTTTATCTACTTACCTACCAACCTACCTATCCATCTAGCAAATAAATGAATTGGCTATCATCTTGCCCAGCATAGTAATTTGTAGGAAGGAGTCAAAAGGAATAGTGCAGTTATAATCATATAAACAGCTCTTGGAACAATAGAGCATCCCTAAAGAGCAGCAGTCATCAATGCACACTTCCATTATTAAATTGCTCACCGATGACATAAATGACAATGAAAATATGCAATCACTATTACTGATTACACATTGTTCCCCTTGTACACCATGCTTGAATACTTTACCTCCACAGTGACATACCATCATATGGCTTCTATATATATATGGAGGTTCAATTCTGTAAAATATCAAGTATCCCTTAAAGACATTTTAGTGGTTTCATCATCCACCCCCAAAAATCAAAGAAGAAAATAGAATTCCCAGGATACTAGACTGGCTCTACTTATAATAACTGAAAGGAAGCCATAATAGCAGCAACAATCACAGTAAACAAACAAGTAAAGCAAAACAAAGGGAGCAGTAAGAATCTGTTTTAATGCCATGATTCTGATGCTGCCTTAAATATATTGCTATTATATATGACTATATAAAATGGACACAAAAGAAATACTTGCGAAATCAAGTTACATTTTTTCAAAGAAATAAGATGCATCTATTATGAGTACTGTTCAGAAATAAAAATAATCAAGACAAACAAAATTCGAAACTATATGACTATACCTAACAATCCTTCAGTCCCTAAATACAATCTCAAATGTTCAAAACAATTGATAATTCACCTTACCTCATATTTTAATATGAAAAGTTCTTCAACGGCTGACAATTTGATTTGTTTAATTAACAACATCCTAATGCTTTGGAGTCTGTTGCCAAAGCATACCGTATATATATAAATATTTCTATCGGGAAGAAAATAACTACTGATTGGTGCAACACAGACTTATGTTTCATCATATGTATTATGTTTTTCTATAACTAGGGTCAATGCGAGCTCCACCTTTATTGCAAAGTGCTTTCAGGAGCTCATATGCACATTAGCTTCAGTTGATATTTCACCATTGATTTCACCCTAAAATAAAATGTTGAATAATGTGTCATGCAAATATTCTCTTATTGGCAAAAAAATTACAATAGTTTATTCTCCCTTTTCTCCTGCCAGTAGCACAATTATTCAAATAGATCATATCTTCTAACTATTGCCAAGGGATCATTTCTAACTAAACTCCCATGGTTGAATTATAAAGATTAAAGATAGTGAAGGCTTAATTTTTAAAAATGAAAATTGGCTGTGATTTGTTTAATTCAACATCTTAATGAGAGTCACTACAATTATTATTGCCAGTTAAATATACCTACTTTATCTTCAATTTGATTTTCATCATATAGAAAAAATAATTTAAATATTTAACTGAATTTTAATTAAATCAGTAAATTACTGGGAGAGATCAAAAGAAAAAGTTGTATGTGGAATATTTATTCTACACAGAACAGTAAGTACATTTCAGAGGTAAATGTTTCTTAGATCAATAAGGCTAATTCTTGATAAACTTAGGATCAGCCAGTAAAAACTTACTAGTAAGAAATCAGTTTTTTTTAAAGGATTGCTTCTATGCTATTCTCCTGTTATTCCAAGACTAATAAGCTTTTCCCTCTTAACACCCCCAGGCAAAATTAGAAAATGAGTACCCATACCAATACTTTCTTTATATGATATAAACCCTATTATGCAAGCACCAGCTTTCCGTGTTCTTTGTAACACTGTTAAGTCACTCTTCTAGCCCCAGGTCAACTCTGCCACACTAAACAGCACACCCATTAATCCAAACTTCCAATTATGAAAATCTTTTGAATGATCTCCCTGTGGCTATTTGAACACATGAAGTTGTACTGTACTTGTTTTGATGAGGTGAGAGAAGGGAAAATTTCTATTCTCTCAATATTTTCACAGATTCTTTGTGAAAGTGAGCAAAACAATCACATTAATGTATAAGAAAGGATTATTGTTCACTAGAATCCACAGTATGGAACTTTGGCACTTATTATACCTGGGAGCAAAAAAACAGAGGAGTTATTAAATTACTATGTGGTAAAGACAAAATAGACATTAAAGTTTTATAACACTATTTGGTTAGTCTTATATATGATGAATTCAAAAACCGGAGTTAGGTTGCTTCCCAAAGATGAGAATCAAGTCCTTTTCCGAATACAGTTTTAAATTCCAACTGTCAAATCAATTCCCTTATCACAATTGTTCTAACAATTAATGGATATGGGACTACACTGGTGATATTAGGAAAACTCAAGATCATAATTAAAATTTATTAGATCTAGGCTGCACTTCCTATTCTCATTTACCTCTAATTAAACCCTGTTGAATCTAGTGAGACTTACCTTTGAGCGGACACAATTAGGATTATAGTGTTAAAACGCTTTTTTTTTAAAAAAAGAAAAAGAAAAATATATGGAATTATATTTTGGTTTAGCAATTTTAAAAAGAATAAATGAAAATACAAGAATTAAAGCTTAAATTTCATTTAGCATCTGGAATACAGATTCCTATTAAACAATACAAACTCATTATAAAATCAATATCAACTTAACCAGTGTGCCCAAGAGAAATAGCAAAAAGGTCATTCCCAGAAACTCAAACAATTTTCCTGCTGGAAGAGAAAGATTTTAATTACAGATATTATTAACCAGAACTGTCGTTATTCTGTTATTCTTTTATCATAAATAAGTATAATTACTTTCAAATTACTAATATTATCAGCATTACTAAAAGAGATTTTATATTGATTTAAATATATCTTAAAAATACCTAAAAAGTCTTCACCAAATGAATTGTACATTTAATTGTTTATTATTATTTATATGTAGTTTCAGTATTAGTTTCAGTTCATATAGCTTCATTTTTAAAAAAAAATCTTTTCCTTGTCTTCTCACTTCATACAATTTTCTCTGAACATTGTATTTCTATTTTTCTTCCTATACTTTGAATTAAAGTTAAGAGCTCTTTCTCTGAAACAGTAATAATTGGCACTTATTTGGATATATTACTATTACTGAAAATGTCATTGGATAATAAACTTGTACTAACATAGTACAAGTATAAAATATGAATTGAGAAAGAGAGAAATTAGAGGGAGAAAGAGGGATATTTAAAGATTTTAAATTTATGCTTTTATATACTGGAATATGGAAGTGTGCACATTTTTCAGACAACACAATATAAAAAAATAAATATATGTAATGGAAGTCTTAAACAAAAAGTTTTTAAAATATTTCATTATCTGAATGCACAATTCCCTGTTTAAGGATATGTTGCAGTATTTAAATATCAAAGAAGTTTCATAGCCATTGCTGAATAACTATAAGATTTATTTAATTATGTAGCAATGCAGATAAAAGATATGGACTGCCTATTATAAACAGTTTCAGTTCTCAGAAAGTTTTTGAAACATTAAAGTTTTATCCTAAATTATTTATAATTTATTGCAGAAGATTTATCTATTTTCATGCTTTCAACCTATTAAGTGCCACTGTTCCCAGAATAAAATAGTCTTGTTTTTAACTTTTCTAGCTTCTATAAATGTATCAACATTATATTCCATAATATAATATAATGGAGAAACTGACAACTCTACAGGTCAAAGTTTATTTTCATATCAGACCTTCAAGAATTCAATGATTCAAAAAGAAAAAAGAGATACTTTCAAATAAGTGCATTATCCATGCCTAATAAATCATAAAGATTGTTTGAATATTTACTATGCAATGACAAATTTTACATATTAATCTTACTTTTTCCAGAGGCATTTCAACTGCATATTTTAATGTTTCTAATTAAAGACACATTTACAGCAAGCTACAAAAATAGACAAGATTAATAACCAGCAATAAAAAGCTGTTACATTCTATCGGGGAATATTAATGGAAGAACTCCCAATATGGTATTGTTTAAAGAAAAATATTTACCTCAGCTATAAATAAATAAAAGCAACATTCCCTCACTTGCGGGATAATAAATAACGTTTAAGTATCCAACAAAAACAAAGAACTGATAGAGTGGAGAAAGTCACTTTTACCTGATAAGTGGCAGTAGCATCCGAGCTGGGATCAGAGCCTAGGCTTGTCAACTTCTCTTTTAGTTTGTGATGAGAGCCATGGCGGAGGCAGTAGATCACTCCAGAAGTCATAAGGACCCCCAAAATGCAAGCAATGGAGAGGAGTGTCAATATGATAAATTTGGTGGTATCTTTCTCTTCCTGAGCCTGGTGAGGCAAAAGTTCCAGCTTGTTTTTCTACATCAATATAAACAAAAAACAAAAAAGGGGGGGGGATGACATGCTTTAGAATTTATTTATTCGTTGTCCACTTGAACATTTTTTAATCCTGCTAGAGAGAGAATTCTTAACTGAATATAGCTGCTACTTTTTATTAAATAGATAAAATTTTAGTGTTTGCAATTATTTTTGTTGAAACAGATCTCAATTCTTTGGAATTGAATTTGATAAGATCCTTCCATGCATTCCAAACATATTTACATATATACATACATATATATATACATAAACACACATGCACATGCAAGTGAGCTGAGTAAGATTTGTTTTCTACTTATATATTTTGAAAAACCACTAAATGGAGACTACTTTTCTGTAACCTTAAACAGTACAAAAGCAAAATAAAATGCACTAAAATTAATGTAAACAAAGTCAAATTAACTGCCCCAAATAATAAGCTTTTGTTCCTTTTAAATTAAAAAGCTAACACCATTTTGATAACACTCACTGCATTGTTCATGCCTTTTTTAAATTCAGCTGTTGGATTGTGCAAAATTAGTTTTAGAAAAGAAATATTCCAACAATAAGCTTAAGTTTTTAGTCAGCGTTCATTTTTATACAAGTGGGAAGTGGATTTCTTTTGTTTCACTCATCATCCCGAATATGTTTAAATAATTTCTCCCCAAAAAACTATTTTTATTTTATGGAGAAGAATTTTCACGTGGGAAAGCAAAATCCATCTTTTTCTTTTCCGCCTTATTGTTCACAGAATCAAATAAAGTTTAGGTTTTTTTTCTAAGGAGGAGAGGGAAAGGGAAACGTTTCAAACTTAATTCAATGTTGCCTTTTAAATTATGCGCGTGTGTCTATGTCCGCGCGTAGCAACAAAAAAGGGAAGAAATACAAGCGATGCATTTTGTGCCCCACTCGCACAAAAGTTGTCCAATAATTTCCCCTCATTAGCTTCATTATAAGCTATATTAGCAACAATTAAAATCGCAACCTGGCTATGAAAAGCCAGACACGGAAGATTGCAGGCGCGCTCATTTGGCCAGCGCTTCACATTTACCAGGGAAATGAATGGAAAAGCCCGCCCTGCTTCAGCTCCGGCCGCTACAAGATGCGAACAATTAGCCAAGTCCTCTTCACCGCCTCATTTCGTGGACTAACCACACGGATCTTTCCCCCCTCATTGCCAGGCCCGGCCTATTCATTATCACGCCTATCTTCAGTAATTTTCTGCTCTGCATTCAGCTAGCCTCCATTTAATTTTCTCCCGGAGAGCCACGTCCACAAGCAGCACTTGTGTTAAGCTCCGAGCGGGCTTTTTTTTTCCCCTTTCTTTCTTTCTTTGCTTGCTTTCTCTTTCTCCCTTTTATTTCCTTCTTTTTTTTCTCCTGCCTCTATCTTAGGGAAGCCGCCGAAGCAATTAGAACCTCGTCTTGGCGGGCTTGCCATTAATTAGCTGTCTTGCTTAGCCGTAGTTCTCCGGCCTCGCGAGTGACCCCGGCTTAAAAGAAAGGAAGGGAGAGGCAGGTCCGACAGACTCTTCCGCGCCTTGTTACGAAGAGCGAGGCGAGGAGGCAACACTAGAGGCCAGAGGCGCGCACCCTCGCCTGTTTCTCAGGGAGGGGCGGCCGTCGCCAGCTGCTCGCTTCACTTTCGCTGTCAAGCTGAATGAAGCCGAAGCTAACTCCTCTCCTGCCTCTGCTCCAAAGCGCTGGGGCAACCGGGAAGGACTTGCGTGCGCTCCCTCCTCCCCCCCCCCACCAGCGGGAGGAGTCTCTTTCCAAATCTCCACCTGTCTCGTCCCTTTCTCCAGGCGCGGATTGGGATAGCGACCCCCAGGGTCGCCAGACCAGAGACGCCTCTCAAGAACAGGCGCGGGCTACTCGCCCGCCTCGGCCGGGTCTCCTTAGGACCACTTTCATCCCGACGCCGAACTCCCTCTCGGTCGTGATTGCCGGGAAGGGAGCGGCTCAAAGGAAATATCTTCATTGCGGGGATGTTGGGAAAGGGGAAGGTGTGGATACCCAGTCTGCGTTAGGCAGAGAAGGAAATTAAGTTCCATCAGCCACTTCCCAGAACTTACACGTCTCACTGAAGTAGGCTTACTTCGAAAGCACAGCCAGAAGCAACTCGGTTGGGGAAAGTTCCTCTCGACCGTAGCGGGCTCTGCCTCCTATGAAAGCAGAAAGCGACCCCTCTCAAGATCCCATGGCAACTTTGGCTCAGGCAGTCGAATTCCACGCTCGTTCCTTGTCTCCCCAAAGCGAGGTAACTGCAGAGAGGCGTTGCCGAGCCGAGAATAGGGCTTCATAGGACGCAATTCCTAATAAACGCACTATGTGCAGAGAAATGCATACTACAACCAGCGAATCGCGTTTTCCGAGGAACCGATGAAACCCCGGTCGGCTGTTTAGCCGGTTGCCAAAAGAAAGGAGCAAGATATACGGCTGCCCCAAAGTTCCTTCCCTTTGTGCAGCAAGGCGGCAGGGTCAGTAGTAGTAACGAAGGAGGAAAGTCCAGCGGTGGAAAAGCAGCCACGGTCCAGCTTTGAATGCAGGCTGCTAAGAAGCGCTCTAGTCCGGTGCGGGCGCGTTCTCTGATGATACTTGCAGTTTGCGCGCACTGCCATCCCGCTGCGAGGCAACTTTTCTTTCCCAACTGAAGCCAAGGAGGCGTCCGAGGCCGCTCTCCTCGATCTGGGCAGAGCGAGTACCCGAGAGAGGTGCGCTCTTTCCCTTTTCTCTCTGACTGCCAATTTCCCAGTGCCATCCAACTTCCCTCGCGGAAAAGGGTCTTTTCTTCAATTTCTCAAAGCTCTTTAAGCCAGATTCTGCCCGGCATTTGCTTTCCTTGGAAACCGAGGTCTGCTGTTGTGGGTCGGCCTTCTCCTCCTGTAGCGTTTGCTCTCTGGAGACAAACAAGTCTCCTGAGACTGCAGCCTAAAAACCCGGCCTTAGTTTTATCGGTAGCATTTCGCTGAATGGCCTCCAACCTCCTGGAAGTCGTCATTTCCATTTAAATAGGAGCGTCCAAAAATTGGCCAGATTCTCCCCCTCTCTATCTTTCAGGCGGGGCGGTGCTGAGCAAAGGATCCTTCCACTTTCCGGAGCGGCTGGACCAATTGCTTCGAAGGCATGCCAACGCTTCCCCGGCAGCTGTGTTGTGCACCCACAGCAAAGCGAAGGGAAAAGCCCCCCTATTCTTCTCCAGAATTTGATGCGTGGCTGGGTCTGTGATAGCTTTAGTTCTCAACCAGCACCTATTGCAGCGCAATTCGATATGTGAACCCCAGCTTTGAAGAGAAGCCATCCTTGTTATTCTATCGAGCCCGCCTCCCTTAAGTGCTGTTCAACAGTTGATATCTTAGATGGGGAGGAACTACGCGCGCCCCTCCTATTTTGTCTCCATACTACCCTTTCTTTTTCTGTAGCGCGCGCACCAACACACCAATGGCGGTTGCTAAGGGAACTTTACGTTTGCATCTGATCCTCTCGTGAGGGTCTCTTAGATTCGGATCCTAAGCCCACACTTCTTGGGGAAGGTAGATACTCCACTTCCTCAGCAGCGAAGCGTTAGATTACCTTATAATTAGTTTTCCTTGCTACTGATCTTTTTAAGATTTCACTCCCAAGCACACAATAGTTAAGGGAAGTCCACCAAGCACCACAAGCCTTTGTCGCTAAGATGGCCTTAGAAATTAGTTTCTAAGCAGTTCTAAGCAGTATTACTCAGAAATAAGTTATCTGCACAGAATCAGATAAAACATTTTACCCAAGAAAGCTCAGGAAATTGTTTGTTTGTTTTTTGTATTCCCAGTCAGGTGTGTTTAGAATTGCAGGTTAAATATGCCTAGAATCAGTCTGGGATTTGTACATTCAGGAGATGCTAGTTTATGTTACAGATAATAATCCATAAAATGTTGAGAAAGAATCTCTCTCTGTGTGTGTGTGGAGGGGTAAATAGAATTATTTGAAATACCATGTCTTCAGTGGAGATATTCAAATAAATACTATATCCTCAAGGAAGAACTGATCTAGCTTTAAATTTCACACATGATGATCTCTCTCCCAGCTTCAGTTTCCTATCGATAAGATGGGACCAGTATCTGTATTTCCAGAGGTGTTACAGGTGATGGAAATGCAGATTCTCCACACTTCTGCACTAACAAATGTCTGAGCAAATGCTAAGTATCCTTAAATTTAGAGCTCTTTTTTTCCTGAGCGGGATGCAGGATGCATTTTAGCTTGGAGAACAGTATCACCTCTATAAGAAATTTTTAGAGATTCTAATTAAAAATATCTTCATACTGACAGCAGGTTATTATGCAGATACTGTGAGGTATATATTTTTTTTCACCTTCACCATTATTTAAAATATACACATTCAAGTTTGTTACACATTTAAGTTTGTTTTGTGGTTGTCATTTACATAACGAAATCCCCCCTCTCCAAATCTATTGACCTGAATGGGTTTTCAGACTGCTTTACAAATTGGTTCTTCATTGTTGAAAATGAAGATGCTGGGTGCTATTTTAGCAGGCCCAGAGTGTTAAGCTGATCTCCCATGCCAAATCCAGTATATTACTTCAAAAAGAGAGAGGTGGAAGTGTCCTGCCTCACTTTTGCCTTTCAGATAAAAGCATTTTCTCAAGTTAATCAACACTTTGAAGCAGCATCAGTGATGAAGTGACTGGGATATGGACAACTATCTAAGTTACATATAAAGAAAAGAAACTACCCTATTTTTCTGCTACATGGCCTATTTGAAGATGGCAATCGGAAATCTACTCAGGACTGAAATTTGGATACACATCTTTGCCAGAAAGGCCACCACAATTTAAAAAGCAGAATATACTGGTATGTGTAGTATGCACAAAAAGGGTTTCTACTATACTATTGCCAATTGTTCTGTTTCTCTTGTGTATTTTTGATTTTAGCAATTTGATTATTTTGAGATAGACTGATAAAACGGCAAACTATAAAAGAAAGTTTATAAAGTCAGTATGGTCTAGTGGTTAAGGCATCAGGTTAGAAGCCAGGAGATTAATTCTAGTCCTGTCCCAGGTACAAAGCCAGTGGGTGACTTTGGGCTAGCCACTAGTCACTCTCTCTCAGCCTAGCCCACCTCAAAGGATTGTTGTAGGGAAAACAGGAAGAGGAAAACATATTAGGTATGTTCACTGTCTTGAGTTATTTGTAAGGATAATAAAGCAGGATAAAACAATTGAAAAGAAAATGAATACACAACATGAACAGAATCTTGTGGCCTCTGATGTCTCTGCATGTAGATGCAGGATTATTTGCAAATTAAGTCAAAATGAGTGCATGTTAATTTTATAGTCTGTCAAAAACTATAGCCAGCAATTATATAGAACTGCCTGCAATGTATTGTCTTTATTTAAAAAGCTTAAACAATATTCATATTCCACCTTAACTCCCCTTCCAGATTACTAGCACAATCTTAACAAAAAATTAACATAAGAAAGTTTACAAAAAACTTATAAATATTTGCTAAACCAGTCTGTCCTTCATTCTTGATGAGCACTTGCTCTCTGGGAGTCCCTGCTGTCTTCCGTTCAATTGCATTATATTCCCTTCCCCCACAAACTAATGCCTTTTAGGTGAAATATTCTAAACTATTCTTATACTGTTTCTGTTTAGTTTTGCCTGGATTAAAATACAGATTTATCATTGCAGCAGGTGCTAGTTTTGACTTCAATGAGCCTAAGAGTAAGTATCTGGCAAGCAGAGTAATGTCATGTCATACAATAAGTTGGTTCAGGTATTAGGCAAGCTTTTGATATCTATGGAATCTGTTTTCATCCTAGTGCTGATTGGAAATGAATCATCTCTCAGACAATCATTCCTTTCCAATCTATTGGCTGAAAAAGTTCTTCTGGATGAATATATGAGGTTCCTTCTCTGAAAACGGAAGTGGAAATTATTCTAGGAAAAGTTGATCATCTGTGACCCTCTCATTGCACCTTTCCAGCTAAGGAGAAGCTCAATTATTGAAGGACTTTTATTGAAACATCTTTAAAATTTCCAGGAAATTCTATCAGCACTCTGAAAGGCATGGGGACAAGCCTCAGACAATATTAAGGAATTATCTGCAAGATCACCATTAACATTAAGGCAGTTTCTGAACAGTGTCGGTCTTTCATTCAATGGTTAAGCCATAGTTTGTTCAGTAAACATAAGCCACAATACCTGGATTCACACAAGCTAAATCCAAGCAAACTATATTAAGGTTGATTTATAAAGATTGCAGAGCGCTAACACTTCAAGAATCATTCTTAAAAGTATGCAATATGTATTAGACAACATATCACACAATCATTTTACTAAAGTTAGGTTTGTGGCAATATGAATTCAGGATTGCATAAAGGATGAATGTATGTTCCAATAAAACACGTAATACAAAAGCTAGTAAGTTTTCAATAAAGGGTATTTTTAAAACCAGAAAATGGGTGGAACTTGAATTTTAACCAACTAACTTTGTAACATTCTTTACCCTCACCTGGTCAGATCAAGATGCAAACGAATGAATGAAAATTTGAATGAAAATCAAAGGTCAATGACAAAAGAGATTTGAAGCAGATTTTGTTTTGGATAAGGAATCCACAAAAATCCAAAAGCAAACTAAATGACATTTGGAGGCAGTTTTAACTGTTCTAGAAATGATCCTCTCCAGATGACACAATTTAGAATACAATCCTTTGTTCCGCCACTCTACTCTGGGGGGGGCACTTATAAGAGACATTATTGTGAATCCCATAGCTGTGAACCTCCTATGTGAAATGTGTGCTTTTAAATAGCAAGAAACAGAAGAATGAGAAGAAAGTTGGTTTTCTGAAAGCCTAGACTCCAAGCCCAGACCAGGATCCATCTCAAAGTCTCCTGTCTTAATATAAGAGAAGTGCATACAGAGAGAACAGCCTTTCAAAACCCAGGCAATGCTAGTAATATTAAGCAATCTCTCCTCTCTCCTGCATCCAACCATCAAATTTAGCCCAGAATCAATCCAGGACTAATCAGATGTGTTCTCATTTGAAATTGGATGATGGGAAAAAGGTGTAAAATATTTTAAAAATATGTATGAATTTGACATGTTTAGATGATTCACATTTAAGAGAAATGAGAAGCAGGAGGCCGGGATAACAAGAGTAGGGGAGCAGGGACTCAATAGTTGGATAGCAAGGGGACCAAGTGATCTTTTTATTAATTTTAAAAAGTATGCTACTTTAATAATCAGCAGCATTAATAAAACAAGAATATAATCCCACAAAACGTCACCCCCAAAAAATCACACTTTCCATCACCGTGCCATAACATCCCAACTCTATATTTAATGTTGAACTTTAAGAGTTCAATATTAAAGCAATCATAACTGAAATGTTTAAAATAGGAAATATATAGATTTTATATTAGGATATTTGTTGCATATTATTCTCAAGTATCTTCCTCTGTTGTGCAATTCAGAGTGATTGTGATAGTGCTCTTTTTCAGTAAACCATGTATCTTATGACTCCTTAAAGACTTTAGCATGATATAAGTTTGCAAAACCTGCAGCCACTTGATGCAGGCTGTGGGATCTCTAACAAATGCTGGTTTAAAAGCCCTGACATTCCAATAAAAAGTAACTATTATAAATACCTGACCACTATGCAACATAACAACTATAGAGCCTAAAGTCTCTGCCTTGAAAAATCAGAAAATTATTTCATATGGCATCAGAAAGCAATTTTGCAATACAGCACAACATCTGAATGCAGTCCCTTCACCATCCATCTTCTCCCTCAAGGTTGAGTTCCATAAAACAAGTCAAAAAGCAAGGCAAAGCTAATATGGCCAAATGCAGTACTATATAGTGTATTCAGATGCTTTCTCAAAGAGTTCTTAAAAATTAGAATAGAACAGAACAGCCAAGTGTGATTGGACTTGGTTCTTAAAACTAAGAATTTAAGGGGAATTTTCTTTGGATAGGACTACATGAGTGACAATCCAGGATATATTCCAAATCATTCCTTATTTGCAAACTCTGCATACATCCTCCCATGTGGAAATGTTGGAGGACCTGTGATTAAAACAATTCTGGATTAATATAGATACTATCTTACATTGTCACTCATGATCTTAAATAGAATTTTTTTCTTTTTCTCCCTATAAATGGTTTGGCTCTTTTAACAAACAAACTTTATTAATGGAAATGCTATTCAGCCAAAGAGGAAAAACTATAAGCCTGCAAACTTTAAAAACTATTGCTGATGGAAGTAAGGACCAACTTGGCTACTAGGTATTACAGGCAGATTTTATATTTGTAAAGAAAAATATGTTCCTGCTTTTTCTTTTCAAAAACAAGTTAGCAATAGTATTTACTTGTATGTACTACACTGAAGCTTTTTTCATATTTTTAAATTTTTTCATTGATCATATATTACAACAGGTTTAAACACAAACAACATAAACCTGATATTTCAGTATGTGAGGTATACAACTTTAGAATATGATTTATCTTAAAATATGATGAATTTTAAAATCATACAAACTTAATACTATTTTTAATTGAGAATACACTCTAGAACCTAATAAATGGGAGAAGTCAGGCAGAAATAATCATGTATTAATTCTCTACATTACAAAATCCTTTCAGAAGCTATTATCAGAGCAAGAGGCATTGTGGTTGAGATTCAGGGTGGGAGAAATCCTTTGTGCTACTGAAAGCTATTGTTCCTCTGTACTGATGAAATTGTACTTGCAAATCTGCCATTCAAGGAGGCCAAAAAAAGGAGAGGGGGAAGAGTCCAAAGCAGAAGAAAAAGAATGACGATAAAATAATTATTTCTAACTATAAACTTGAATTAATATACATTTGGCCTCAGGCTTTTCTTTCCAACCTATTGCAAACTAACATTTAAGTCCAAGAGAAATTATCCATAATACTAACCTGAAAAGTACAAGTGTGGCTACAATTTTCAGGATGATTCCACTGAAATCAATTGACCCTGTTCTGAGGTAATTAATTTATTATGGGCACATTCTCGATTAAACTAAACTAAACTACATACCTGAAGTTTAAATCAACAATGACCTTTAAGTAGAATAGAGAAGACAAAAAATTGTCCTTAGAATAAAAAGAAGTGCAAATTAAATTTATCTCATTAGGAAGGATATACACTTACACTAAATTAGGATTTTTATTGCTTTGGAACTTATTCTTTAACATTTAACATTCTTTAACATAACTTATTCATTAACATTTCAAAGTTTAATAATTTTTATGGAATTAAGTGAACATAGTAAGATTTCTGAGGAATATATCCCCAAAAGTTTGTCAAAGTTCTCATCAAATTAACTGAATTGGTATCTAGTGAATGTGATGCAATATAACTAAACACAGGAACAAGACCTGATAGGTACATACAGTATTTAGATGCAACAATATTCTTTTTTTTAATTGACTATCAGATTACTCATTAGAATAAGTCTCATAAGAGTTTCTTCGAAATTGGAAGAGGTTTGGATACAAGGGAGGATGGAACATCCCCATAGTTCTCTGTCCTTGAACACTTTGAATGTTGATCCAAAATAATTTTTGGCAGATGTCAGTTATCATCTGAAACAAGGTCAAATGAATGCTTTCATGAAAACCGAAAATGGAGACAGCTGCTGTCAAAGAAGAAGATACTTTTCCTTCTGCTATGAGATTCCATCAAGAGGCTGGAAAGATTAGGCAAAATTGACATATACAAAAAGCAGATGGATTTCTGGGAACTCCAGCTTATTCAAATTACTGAGAAAGGTCATGCCATGACCACAGATCTATTCATCTAAAGGGGCACAATGATCCTTCCTCAACCTTCAACCCCACAAAGAACTGAGGAAGGGGGTACTTTTATATTTAAGAGAAGGATTAATATTTATCAACGAGAACCCATTAGATTCAGCAAATTTTCAAAGATGCCATTATGGCATTTTTTTTTAAAAAAAAGGTAAGTAATATGTTGTTTTCTCATTAAAAAGAGAAGTCAAACTAAAACAGAATGCAGCCACAATTTTTTATTACTCCCATTTTTCAGGGTACTGAATATTGTTACATCAGGACATGGTAAAATGTTAATAGCATCCAAAAGGTTACAAGAAAGTTGGGCAGGCTGTATGTTTATGTATAAAATTAGGAGCTCTTACCATATTTTCCTAGCCATCTCTTAGATCAAGCAGAAGAAGAAAAAGAAATGTTGATATGTGAAAAACATGGTTGATTTTTAAGACCTGAATTTCATGATACCCAGGTCTTAAAAATCAACCATGTTTTTCACATACCAACATTTCTTCCTTTTTTTTCTTCTTGGTTGTTTAATCTACTCACAACTACTTATTGTTTAAATAAAAACATTTTTGTGGATAGATATGTGCTTTGTGTGTTAACATATACACTTTATACATTCATACTGATCTGAATACTGGCATATTTTCATTGTTTCTTGTCATCTTTTTAATATCCTGATGCTTCATAATACTTATGGCACACACACAATTTCTATTAATAAAATTCCATTAAAAACATATGTTTATTTTGCATTATGAGAAAAAGATGATAGAAATCCTGAACGTAACTCCACACCACCCCCTGCCAATAAACAAAGTAATATAAATGAAAATTACGGGACCAGATCGCGAGTTGGTGACTATTGATATGGAATCAGACATACAAACAAGAACAATGCACTTGTTCATCAGCAGAAAAGAACCTCTGGGAGAATTGTGTATGAAAAAACTATGGCAAACTTTGTTTTCCATCTTGCAAGTGTATTTCCAACACAAGCTCAATAATGACTGAAGGAAACAACAGATTGCATGTCTTCTCAAATTTCTGTTGCTGCACAAGGATCGCAAGCAAAATACAGTATGCCTTATGAAAAACTGCAGCTTCTAGAACCAATGGAGTAATTCTGAACCAGACTAGTAGAAAGGGGCAGTGCAGTCAAGGATAGAGGAGATCTGGAAATCCTGACAGAGATTTGTAAAAGACTACCGAAACCAGCAAAGGCTTCTTTCAATAATCTTTGGAAAAGGGCCACCTAGGGATGATGCCAAGTACACCCTTGGGTGAAGGGAACAGAACCGTCAATCTCTTAAAGATAAACCCCTCGCCCCACCTCCAGCTGCCTACCATCCTGGGGGATTATTTTTCCCAAGGGAAATCTCTTTTTCCCAATCACCCGCCACCCCGTCTCACACTCAGAGGAAGAGAGGGAAACTCAAAGGAAGAACTGGGAAATCCTGCCTGGCGCTGAGGGGTCAGGGGCGCCTGGGTTCCCAGGACTAGTGGAAAATGGAGCGATGACGGCGGAAAAGGCTGCGCGTTTTCGGTGGCGACAGGACCTCATCAACACTCGTCAAAGCCGGGGCGGGGGAAGCATCGCACTGTCAGTCCGGCCAGGCCGCTTCCTCCACAGCCCGGGTCTCAATTGGCTGGCGTGATCAGAACTCTGAGCATGTGCAGGAGACTTTCCTTCAGGGCGCTCGCTGGAGGGACAGAGGTGCCGGAGCCCAGAGGCGGTCCCTTACCTGCCGCCATGTCTCGCCTCTTCCAGGGATTCCCCATCACTAGAAGCGGCCGCTCCAGAAGCCGTCGTTCTCCTCCGCCGCCACGCTGGACCCCCGTCCCCCTCGAGCGCTTCGCCTTTCGACGTCGCCAGGCCACACAAAGGCGGGAGGCGGCGCTGACAGGCTCTCCCAGCCTCACGCGGGTCCTCCGGGGCGGGGGCGGCAACCGCCTTTCCCGTCTCTGGGATCCCCAGGCAGCCGCCTCAGCAGAGCAGCTGTCCATCATCGCGAGGCGAGAACCCCCTTGCGCGCGCGAAAACTGGGAAGGGGGGGCGACGACAAACGCCCACCCGTCCTAACCGCCTGCGCTGCGCTCTGCCCCGCCTTTATATTCGCCCGCGCTCAACCCCTGCTGTGGGTAGCGAAAGCACATGGCCGGTCCAACTGGTTGCTATAGCGATGCCTCCTCGCCACAGGTTGCTGACAGCGATTGGCTGACGCGGCCTGGGGCTCCTCTGAACGCCCTCGCCTCTGCGCGAGACTCTGAATGGATGCCGCCTTTGTCACTCATTTGTAAAAGCGGTTGGGGTGGCTCTTCTCGGGCTTCCTTCGCGCGGCTCCTGGTCGCTCGCACGCACACACGAGCACCATTCTGGTGTGGGGTGTGTGCGTGTGTGTCCATTCTTGTCAAATAGAAGCTGAGGGGAGAACAATGAGGGGAGCCTCTTTCCTTCCTCTCCCCAAGTTCCAAATATAAATGGCAACCTTTAAACGTGCACCACACGCTATTTGCATGGAAATCTAGGGAGCGGGGAACGTCTCGTTCTTTAGTTTTCTTGGCAGGGATCTCTTCCTCTAGAGGAGGTGGGGGGAAGGAGACCTCCAGGCCAACAGTTAGCGTCATGCCGCTAACTTGTTTTTATTTTAACAGCAGCAGCGACAACATTTTAAAATGCAGCTTTAGACATGCCAGAAATAGGATTGGTGCCACTATAATAAAATGTCGGAGCTTGTCTGTCAAGCACTGTATTTGCAGAATTGTTATTGTTGAGGGGAAAACTTCACCTAATTTTATTAGTGTCTTGGGAAATGTTAAGTGATTGTATAGTGCGAGACTAATTTCATTAGTGTATGGAGAGCAATTAAATCACCAGCTAATACTACTATGTAATTGATGTGGCAAAGTTTCTAAACTAAGAGTCATATTCCATCTTGCAATAGATCTTGGCTACAAATCATGCAAAACAAGTGATGATGTTTCTTGCCGAGTCAAACCATTAGTTACTTCTGTCTCTCTATTACATAGGCCAATATTCTGCACTTGGAAGAAGGGACTATGGGAACTGAAGTCCTATACATCTGGAGGTACCAGGTTGAAAAAGGCTGGTCTATTCTGCTATGTAGCAGAATTCCAAGGGTTCAACAGTTGCCCTGCAATCAGAGTTTGGAGGCTTAGAGTTGCAATGTTTGACCCTCAAGAAAGAATCTAAGGATGAGTTTAATATCTTAAATGAACAATTATCTTTGTCACGCTCACATTTGAATTCCTTATGTATCCTCTTTTACCAGTATTTGTTCTATGTGGCCACTTTCCTACAAATCCAGCCTCCCTGACCTTTGGTTATGCAGACTGGAAACAATGGATGTGGTTATTCAATGACATGTGATTCCCTGTTTCCGTCTCAAGTAATATACTTCATATGGACTGAAGATGAGTGTGTTAAAAAATTTAATTCTACTACTGTCATCTAATCTCAGTCCTAAATTACAGATTGACTATTCCTTGTTTGCTGGACAGTAAAATCTAGCAAACGTGAAGGTGAAGAGCAGCTAAGAAATACTATCTATCTATCTATCTATCTATCTGTCTGTCTGTCTGTCTGTCTGTCTGTCTGTCTATCTACCTACACATATACATTGTATGTATATCATATATATTTATATATGTATGTATATGTATATAAGTGTGTATACACATGTGTATGTATAAACAAACACACACACATACACACACACGGCTTTTTTTCTCAGAATGCCCAGAATGGAGTTCCGGCACCTTTTTGGATGGAACCTTGTAGGGTAGACAAGGCAGGTTGTATGACATGTGTGAGTTCCAGCACCTTTTTTTTTTTTTTAGGAAAAAAGCACTGCACACACATATATAAAATCTTGCTCCCTAGAGGCGATGTGTGACATTGAGTTATTTAGTTTCTCTAAAAGAAAGCTACTGGGATCCTCCTCAATCTTATCCAGGCTTCAAACATCGCTCTCAAACATCTCTAGTTGTGGCCCCAGTCTGAACCTAATTTTTAAAGCTATTCCACACTACCCTTGAATATTCCCACCAAGGACCCCTGTCCTTCTGAATTGCCTTGAGACTGTGTCTAATGCCTCCTGCAGAGCTTTGTAATGCTCTCCAGTCTAACAATGCAGGGAGCTTTGCTCAGCTGCTCTTCCCTCTTCACTTTAAAACTGGAAACTGGCAAAGGACCCCATCTCTCCATAACAGAATGTTCTGCAAAATGGTGAAAAGTTTGATGTCCCTCATTATGCTTTTCCTTTCAAAGAGTTTTGTCTCTTTCTTCATTTAAAAAAGTATCTGTTCTTTAGAGGACTATGAGTTTTGTCAAATAGAGAATAACATAATTGTAAAGTATTATTACATAAAATCTCCCAACTCCAAACCTCAGTTATTGCAAATGCTAATTATTTATGCCACTAGAGATGTCTTATTTATCCTTTATTCTTTCAATGGAGTATTCGCTGCCCGCTCCACCCACCCCTGGCCCCAACCATCATCAGATACTAGACTTCTGAAGAATTCCATTTCCTATGGACATGAAATGACTGGCTAAAGTTGAATTGGTGTTAAAATGTTGAGATGGAACTGCAACTGTTGATTTTCTCAAAGTCCAACCACTAAAAGTAACATTTAGGTGCTCATCCTTCCTCAAGTGTAACATTTCTAAATCCGTCAATGCAGGAGTAAAGGAGGGAAGGGACAGGTCTACAGGTTAAGCCAAACATCTGTTTGCACAGTGTCTTTGAAAATCCCACAGCTGCAGCAAACAGGAGAAGAAAGGAAGAAAAGAAATGAATGAGGATGGAGGGGGGGGGAGAAGGCGCTCTTGTCAGATGCAGATGACAAGTCTTATGGAGGGCTCTTTAGTCTCTGGCACTCTTCAAGCCACCACATTCCCCTCCCGCCTCCCCCGCTATTGTTTTCTCTCTTTGCTTCGACAGCTGGAGATGGCAGTCTCAAGCACAGCAAAGTAAGCTTTTTCCTAACAAGCCCTTTTCTCTCCTTTTCCAGGCCCCCAGCTGCTTTTTTTAGCTAGCTGCCATACCTCCTCGCCATGACTGTGCTTCACCCTTTATGGAAACTGCCTGTTGAATTGTCTCTCCCCTCCCCCAATGGGAATTCAACTCCAGCATCCTCTAATCTCTCCCCCACATGGCTCGGCCTATGTCACCAATGATGAGAAAGGATGATTGGCAGGGGAACAAAGAGTATGTGCCAATCTGATCCAACTAACCCCACCATTATTTCTATAAACCAAAATTTTATGCTCTATGACTGGATAGGGCACGAGTCTTATTTTACAGAGGAGCAACTGGAGATATGACATGGTTATTGGCTGCCTTCACTGAGACAGTGAGTTCATACATTGTGCTAAGTAGGAGGAACACTGTGTTAATCTATGATAGCCAAAAATCAGAAAGACCCAGGTAGCATCCCGACTCACATTTTAGTAAAATCTTTTTTACTTTTTTTAGCTTTTGTGAGCTAAAATTTACTTCATTAGATGCATATAGCAGCTAAATGGAGTATTGTTTGTGCTAAACCAAATGTATGTTATCCAAGATTCTACTGTTTCCAATGTTATCTTGGGCATTTCAAAATAGTAATTATTTAGTCTATAGAGAGCCAAAGCACCTTGATCTCTGATATCAACATGTTGTGTATAGCTGCTACAAAGAGCTGAATGATACAATAAGAAAGTTTGCTGGTTTTCTACTTGTAGGGACAGCAGGAAATGAATTTCCAAGATTTGCTTGTATATTTCCTCCATATTAAAAAAATGGTCAAATTGAATAATCTTTGTTTCAATTCTGGATCAATCATCCTAACACCATAACTACTACCACTGTCTTCCATGTTTGCCATCAAATCACTGTTTATGTACAAAGATGAATCTAACATGAAATATTACCATTTGATATTCTTTACTTTCCTGGTGGTAAATACTACTCATCAATTAAGTGTCTCGCCAGGAAGGAGTAACTAATCATCATGAAGCAATTTCATATTATATATGGGTTTGAATGTGGGTATGCATGCATTCATATGCGTGTATGCTTACAAATATTTATAACCACAAACACCCATGTGATAAGAATATTATCCTGAACAACCAAACTAAATCAATCCAGTCAGCACTGCTGCATCTATAATCCCAGTTACTACTGGTCCCAGACTTCACTCTAAAATAATGGTGACAAATCTCATGCACTTTGAGGCTGTCCTTGTATGATGGATAAGGGGGAAAACACTACTGTTAACCTCAGCATAGCTAGAGATGGCATAAGCCTGTTTAATGTGCTTTATTATAAACGGTATGGCTGGGGTGTGTTTGTGCACAGAAAGGTACAAATGAGGAAATGCCCTCAGAAACAGAGATGGTGCTGCCAATATGCAATTCAAGCTCAATTATTTATTTAGTAATGCTCCTAGTACATAAAGATACTAACTTATTCTTTTATTTGGTTGTGGTCATGAATTGCTTTATGGAAATATTTTAAAAGATCTATCTCAAGGATGGTGGGCATTATCTGTGTGTGTACACACATATCACATTCTGACACATATACATTAATATTTTCCTTTGACTTAGAAAGAGGAAGGAAGGAAGGAAGAAAGAAAGAAAGAAAGAAAGAAAGAAAGAAAGAAAGAAAGAAAGAAAGAAAGAAAGAAAGAAAGAAAGTTAAAACTGAGTAAAAATTAATAACATGGGTGAAAATAAATAAAGCAGCCTTGCCTAGGAGACAACCCAAATTAAATTCCTTATTTTTAAACATCCATGTAAATCTAAAAATAAGAAATAATTCACTTAACCACACCTGACTACTCAGCGAGTGCTTTCAGTCTCACTTGAGGAAAAACAGAAGGCTGGAATTAATAAGTTCTGGGACATGCGCAAACATGTACATATATGCAAACAGACTCCATCTGCCTCAGAGATGAAATTAAGGTCCATTTGAGGAAATGGGCAGAAGCAGAAAACTGTCACCAGTAGCTGGTGATGTTAATTCCCTTCCCCCATTCTTTTTCTTGCCTGTTATTTTGCTGTTGCATGAATACTGGGAAGGAACTGCTCCAGTATATGCTGATAGCTTTTTTCCTACCCTCTGTAATGATAAGATTTTATGCAGTACATGCAACTTAAAACTCCTTCGTTCTTGGTAAGGCAGTAATGCCATTTAAAATATTTTTAAACCAACAAATGACTACAAGGAGGTGCAATCACATTAGACTTTTCCACACATTGCTATCCTGAGTCACAATTTTAGTTGTTTCTTCCATTCTTTGTAAGTATTTGGAAAAGGGTTTTGTGATATTATAATCTCCTTGCTCCATGTGAAAATATCTCTGGTTATTATTACCAGGCCTCCTGGTTTATTTATTCAAATTTCTACCAGACTGGCTAACATTTAAGTCTAGCAGTTAAAATGTGCCCTTTCCTTTAAACTATCCTGAGTTACAGTTTTAGTTGTTTCTTCCATTCTTTGTAAACATAGTTTTTAGCATCCCATTTTCCACTTTGCAAAGCTTTAACAAACAATAATAGAAATTAGGGAGAAGAATTCAAGACTTACAAAGTAAAAGTTAGTTTAGCACATGTCCTTTGTGAATGCTTCTTTTCTCTTGCTTCTATCCATAAGACATTATATGCAGTTAGCTAAAAACCTAGCCTATTCAATTGTTCCTATGCTTCTCTTAACTTCCCAACTAGCTTATTTTCCTAATTCCCAAGCATCTTAGATGATATTGTTTAACAGACTCTTTGACTTTAGAAGAAAGAAATGGACAGGGTAATTCCAACTTGTCAAAAAGCACTTGAGGGTGGGACAAAAAGTAACAATTGGAAACTTATCAAGGAGAGATCCAACCTAGAACTAGAAAAAATTCCTGGCAGGTGAGAACAATTTATCAAAGGAACAACTCATTTTCACAAGTTGTAGGTGCTCCATCACTGGAGATTTTTAAGAAGAGATTGGAAAGCCATTTGTCCAGAATGGTATAGGGCAGGGGTAGGCAACCTTGGCTCTTTTATGACTCGTGGACTTCAACTCCCAGAATTCCTGAGCCAGCTGGCTCAGGAATTCTGGGAGTTGAAGTCCACGAGTCATAAAAGAGCCAAGGTTGCCTACCCCTGGATAGGGTCTTCTGCTTGAGCAGGAGGTTGGACTAGAAGACCTTCAAGATCCCTTTCAATTCTATTATACTGTTATTGTTATACTGTTAATTTTACTGTGTGATGCAGGCAGGGCATTATCTTATATGCAGATTACATTGGATGTCACCCAATTATACCACATGGCAGAACTGACCAACATTTGGGGGCAACAAATACCAAATTTCCAACACTAGGTGGAAGAATTTGGTGGCATTTAAAGCATGGAAAATCATTATGTCCATGGTAAAGGAAAGCTTTCTTACTAATAACAATTTAAGATGCACATTTAAAAGTACCTTTAGGCATACTGTACTATGTTGAGAAAACAGGAAAAGCTCTAGAGAGACAGCTAAGAGATGGGGGGGATGGAGTGATTAAGATCCTGCATATAAATAAATGAACAGCAATAAGAGGCTTTGGTGGCAGGAGGAGAGATAGAGATTACTCAAGATAATATCTACATATGAGTTAAGAACAGAAGTATGTAATATTGTTTTTCCACTCCAGGGAATATCTGTTGAATGATATTAAATAAAACTATCCAAGAATTCTTCTCTTCCTCCACCCCCTAATTTCTTGCTATGAGGCAACATTTATTTTTATTTTTTTGGTCAGAAGCAACCTTTACTGAAAGGAGAGAGTGAAATCTTGATTTTAAAAAATCAGTGCAAACATTACACAAATTAAGGCGATGCATTTTCCTGGATTTTTTCTATAAAGCAGCACTTCGTTGATTATTGTTAATGAGAGCAAGCACTTTAAATTAGCAGCCTGAATATTTTTGTAGAGAATATTTAAGTGCCTCTTATGCCAGTTGCCATATGTATATATGTTGTTAGTACTTTATAATTATGATATAAGAAGATAATGTCTCTACATTTTTTGACTTATATACATAAAACTGATACTGATTTTGGAAACCAGAACATCATATTTATGGCTGAGCCAAGATGGACAACATTGTGGGATTATTAATATTAACACAGCTCCACAGATGAACTTGCCTTCATGAACTGTATCTTTTGGGGCTTTTCACACAGAACGTCTTATAAAGAGTCCAGATGGTGATGTTTTCTGTTGTGTCCCGAGCCTGCTGAAGCATTCAGCAGGCTCAGAAATGTTGCAAATGGTCCCAGGCAGACCAAAAGCTGTCCAGGACCAGACTGGCTGTCGCCAGCCCTGCGCACATGCGCAGGGCGCAAAAACAGCCAGATTCCTATTGGCTGACGCTGTCCAGGTTCAGGACAGTATAAAAGGCCTGCGTGCCTTTTGGGTTGTCTCTGGTTGTAAGAAGAAATCAATAAAGAAAGCTTGATGTTCACCATATGTTTTCATTTAATACCTGCGACACGAAAACATAAAACTGGCGACGAAGGTGGGATCGCTGCAGGCAAGAGGAAGATTTAAACTGAATCGAGGACTCACAGAAAGTCCTGAAGCTTGGGAAATCGGCGTCCAGCTCTGCGACTCAGCCTGCCAGTACAGCATCGCTGGAGGTGAGCTTGGCAAATGGACCCCTTTCCCCAGTAAGACGATCGTTGCAGCAAAAGACATTAACGAGGCCTGTGAAGACTTAAGATGTCGAAGATTGGCCACTTATCTGACTTTGATGTCTCCCACCCAGAGCACTGGAATTCATACGTGGCGTGGATGGAGAACTATTTTAGGGTCAATCAGATAAGGGAAGACGGCCTTAAAGCGGCAATGCTGCTGTGTGTTTGTGGACAGGAAACGTTCGACATAGCAGAGAACCTGGTGGCCCCTGCGCTTTTAGAGTCAGTAACTTATACTGACTTGAAGAAAATGCTTAAAGAACATTTCCAGCCTGAACTTTCTGTAATTGCTTGGAGGCACGCATTCGAGCAGAGAGACCAGAGGCCGGGTGAGTCTGCTGCAGACTTTATTGCTGCCTTAAGACAAGCGGCCAGGCCTTGTGAATTCAAGGACCTGGAAGAGAGGCTGCAAGATCGTTTCATTTGTGGCCTACGAAGTAGGGAGCTGCAGCAGAAGATCTTTGCCAAGGAAGAAGTTTCATTCCAAGATGCATTGAGAGAGGTTGCAGCTGAAGAAGCAGCGGGCGGCGCTGTGAAGACTTTGTGGCTCGCCAGAAATCCTCCACCCACCGTGACCGTCCATCAAGAGGTCACTAGAGAAGATCCAGAAACGGATCCTGAAGAGGAGGTAGATAGGCTACACCAGCCAGTTGAGAGAAGGCCGAAGGAGCATCCAGACAAGACTTCAGCATCTCCTCAGTGCTTCGGGTGTGGAGGACGCCACAAGTGCACAGACTGCAGATTCCGCTCCGCCATTTGCCGGGCATGTGGAAGGCAAGGCCACATTGCCTCCATCTGTTTGGGTTGCCAGAAGGTCCAACCTCGGGAAGAATTGCTTTGGAAAAGTACCAGGCTCCCCAGCCAACACAGGGTGGGTTTCTGCGCGTCGCACAGGAGTATTCTGAGGACAGGGACACACAAGCCCCTTAAGAAAAAGCTTCACATTGATGTGAAGCTGCAAGGGGTTCCCTTATCAATGGAGTTGGACATAGGGTCCGCTCTATCGATCATTTCACATGACACCTTCAAAAGGATTTGCAGCAGTAGTGGCCTTTGAGTCAAACTCAGGCCATCGAACTTAATCCTCACTGACTTCCAGAATTCCAGAGTCAGTGTGAAGGGGGAGGCTACGCTCAAAGTGCAGCATAAGGCTTTTGAAGGCCTACTAGATGTGGTGGTAGTTGGGGACGATCGCACAAGTCTCATTGGACTTGATTGGTTCAAGGCCCTTGGAATCCAAGTGACTGGGCTGCACATCCTGCAAACGCCAGGTCTTGCAGAAGTCTGCAGGGAGTTTGCTGATGTGTGTAGCTCAGAGCTTGGCTCTTACAAGGGGCCTCCCATTGCCCTACGCTTAGACCCAACTATCACACCTATTAGGATTAAGCCTAGAAGGGTGCCTTTTGCTCTCAAGAGCAAAATTGATGCAGAGCTGGACAAGCTGCTCCAGCAGGGCATCTTAGAACCTGTGGACTCTAGTCCATGGGAAACCCCCATTGTAACGCCTTTAAAGGCTAATGGAGAAGTCTGAATTTGCGCGGACTATAAATGTACATTGAACAAAGCACTGCAACAGCATGCATACCCGGTCCCTGTGGTAAGTCACATTCTGGCCTCCCTCAATGGGGGGCGCATTTTTGCAAAATTTGATTTGGCATAGGCCTACCAACAACTACCTGTTGATGAGGCAACAGCTGAGGCTCAAACAATAGTAACACACAGAGGAGCCTTTAAGGTTGAAAGATTGCAGTTTGGGGTTAATGTGGCCCCTGGCATATTCCAAAGTGTCATGGAGCGCACACTTTGTGGTATTCCTGGGGTCTGTCCCTATTTTGATGACGTCCTCATTGCTGAGGAGTCATCTCTAAATTTAGCTGAGAGTTTCTGCCAAGCGGGTCTGAAACTGAAGGAAGGAAGGTGTAAGATTGGAGTTACTTCCACTGAATTCTTAGGTTTCAGAATTGATGCTCAAGACATCCATCCTGCTGAATTGAAGCTTCAAGCGATTCAGCAGGTCCCAAGCCCCAAGTCCAAAAGCGAGATGCAAGCTTTCTTGGGGCTCTTAAATTTCTATCACGCATTTCTTCCACACAGCTGCAGTGGCAGAGCCGTTACATCGGCTCTTAGATAAACAAGCTCCATGGCAGTGGACTAAAGTCCATGAAAGGAGTTTCAGTGAGGTTAAGGCCTTGCTCTCTTCAAATGCTGTATTAGTGCATTTCAATGAGCAACTGCTTGTATGCATTGCATGCAATGCATCTCCTTATGAGGTGGGAGCAGTACTTAGCCATCTGAAGGCTGATGGGACACAAGTCCCTGTGGCCTACTACTCAAGGACTCTGTCATCTGCAGAATGGAATTACGTTCAGATTGACAGAAAAGCCTTGGCCATAGTGGTTGGCATAAAGAAATTCCATGATTTCTTATATGGCCGCCATTTCACGGTCTACACAGACCATAAGCCTCTGCTGGGTTTGTTTACTACTAACAAACAGACACCACACATTATTTCTCCATGTATGCTGAGATGGTCCATTTTCCTGTCAGCATATGACTACACTCTAATTCACAAACCTGGAAAAGAGATGGGCCATGCAGATGGCCTCAGCAGATTACCTCTAAAACAGATGGAGGCAGATCCTGCTCCTGCTATTAATATTCTTTCCATTCAGGAGTTGCCTGAATCTCCCCTCAATGCTAGGGATGTGGCCTGCTGAAACTGCCACTGATGATACGCTCACATGCATGCTGACACGGGTGTTGTCAGGATGGCCTGACACGTGTCCAAATACTGAATTTCAAAGCTTCTGGCAAAGGAAGCACGAACTTTCCACTTTCAAGGGGTGCCTGTTATGGGGTAGTAGGGTAATCATCCCAGCCTCATTGAGGTCTAGAATCTTGCTCTCTCTGCATGAGAGACATCCAGGCATAGTAAGGATGAAAGTGCTTGCGTGCAGCCATCTCTGGTGGCCTGGGCTCGATAAAGCCATCGAGGCCCAGGTGCACCGCTGCCAAGTGTGCCAGCAGTCAAGGCCTGAAATGCCTCAGGCCCCAGTACATAGGTGGGAGGAAACACAAACCCCGTGGTCACGGGTACATATAGATTATACTGGGCCCTTTCAGGGGCAATTCTTCCTTCTCCTTGTTGACAGCCATTCCAAGTGGCTAGAGGTTGTTCCTTTTCCTCCACTACTACTGCCAGGACCATCCAGGTGTTGAGAGGGATCTTCGCCTCACATGGACTTCCAGGTGTCCTGGTTTCAGATAATGGCCCCCAATTTACCTCTTTTGAGTTCCAGGCTTTTCTTCAGGCCAACTTGATCCGGCATGCGACTTCTGCTCCCTTCCACCCATCTTCCAAGCATTTAGCAGGCTCAGAAATGTTGCAAATGGTCCCGGGCAGACCAAAAGCTGCCCGGGACCAGGCTGGCTGTCGCCAGCCCTGTGCACATGCGCAGGGCGCAAAAACAGCCAGATTTCTATTGGCTGACGCTGTCTGGGTTCAGGACAGTATAAAAGGCCTGCGTGCCTTTTTGGTTGTCTCTGGTTGTAAGAAGAAGTCAATAAAGAAAGCTTGATGTTCACCATGTGTCTTCGTTTAATGCCTGCGACCCAAAAACATAAAATTTTCCACCTGTAACTCTTCTGAGTTTTCCAACAAATGGAGGCAAAGACTGAACAATGGAACAACCACTAAGTCTTAGGAACAGTTGATGAGGAAGAATAGATTGTGATGAACAGTCATGTGATTATAGCATAAAGGAAGAGAGAAGACACTACAAGATCTGATTATCTGATTATACAGACAAGAAACTTAAACAGAGTTGAAATATAGCCTTAAACCACAATTGATTCTGGCATGGCAAGTTCAACTATTGTTAGTTGCATTCCTTGGTTTAGGGCTTAGTATGATGTATTAAGCCATTTGAATATGGCTTATTTAAAAACTATAATTAAAGAAACCATGGCTTAAGATGTATAAATTTATTACAATAAAAAGGGCTATTGCCATTTCCCTAAATCTTTGCAGAGTGACATACAGTATTTTAAATAAAGCATAATAGTACCATAATACTAAAAATGTCCGTTTCATAGTGTAATTCTTTCTTTCTCCATTACATAAAACCAAAAGGGTACACCATATCCATGTGAGAAGAAAGAGGAAGGTAGTAGGAGGGAACATACATGTTATCACTCAAATAAGGCAAATGGCATTATGATACGAATAGCACAAATTATATGATTGATGCCATTTATGCAATGACTGTCATGTGTCTGATTAACGAAACACTTAAAAGGACTTTCAGGCATATTTTTCCTAAAAGCATTTATTAAGGTTACAGAGACGTCAGTACAGCATGGTGGAAATGCTTAGATCTGGCTGCTTCTTTTCCGTTACACATATACATTCTAAGCATTTCCCCCCCCCCCTTATTTTGGGGTCATGGTTCACATCTTCCAATTAACTTGGAAGATGTGATTTACTTCCGGTTTCTTTTTCCCGGGCTATCCTTATTCTCCTCCCTTTTTCCCTGTTGCCTGGTTTAACTATAAAAATACCAGACAGTTCTGCATATTGTCAAAGCAAGAATATACAGTATTTGCAGCGTTGACAATGACATTATAGCACATTGCGTCACTATTGTGGCTTTTATCAGACATAGATGATCATATCTAAAAATGTCTCTTATGAACAAAAAATGTTCTCAGGAGGCAATTTAACTGGAGAATTGACTAGAAAGAAATCCTGCCCTTCCTTTACTGGGACAGTCAGTATGCTAAGGCTGACTTGGAGAACCATCAGGTAAGATATTGCCCTTTTTTCTGAAGCAGAATCATTCAGAAAAAGGAACTTAAGGACTGCTGCATAATGTATTCTGCACTGAAGAGCTTTAGAGTTTAGATTACTACTATTTTTAGATAACAGGGAAAATGTACACTATTAATTTATAGACTATCATGGTCATTGAAAGAAATGTAGGTTATTCAGTGTTAATAATATTGGTAAAAGTATACAGGAAATGTTTCTGAGCAGTCAGTGCCTATTCCAAATTATTCAATTTCACCAGCAAGATCTAATATGAAAATCTATGCAGATTATATCTATATAGTTTAATTGAACAAAAACTCCCCATTGATCTTGAGATTTGAATTATAAGGTTTCCCATTTTCTATAGCACCTGCTAGGTAGACTAAGCTATCCTTCTTATAGCAGAATTGCTAAATTTAGAGAACTCAGGTCTTCTAAGTCAGCAACCCCCAACCTTTTGGACACCAGGCACGGTAACATAGAGATAGGTTTTTCCATGGACCAGAGGGGGCATGGTTTTGTGAGCTGCCTGCATCCCATGGATGGGGCTTCGCTTGTTTGCGCAGATCGGTTTCTGGATGCCACGAACCTATGCTGGTCCACAGACCGGGTGTTAGGAACCCCACTGGAAGATTAGAAGAGATTGTCCACTGAATCAAGTATTCAAGGAACAGCAGGTAAAATCAATGACTCAAAGCAAAATTCTGAGTACCTCACTTTGCCTGACCCATTCTCCTCTTTATATTGACTGGCCTGCCAAAGACAGTAGAACATCACTTTGGTTTTGCTCCTTTTCAATAAAGGTTAAGCTAAAAGCCCCAAAATAGTTGTAGCAAACTTCTAGCAAACATATGAGTCCATGATTTTGGGGATCTGGATGAGCCCAAACTAAAAAAAACCCATCCGTACAAACAACTGGATTTGAAGTTAGGACCATTGCTTTAAGAACTTATTGTGGCTTGGGGGGGGGGATTTTTGGTTTTATCTTTGCAAGAATAACTCCATGTTTGGATCAGAATGATTGGTCCAAAATCATCCAATGAACTTCTGAGTCTGATGGTGGATTTGAACTTGGGTTTCCCCAGTCTTAGTCCAACAACATAATCACTGCACCATCTTATCTCCCAATAAAATTTCAAATATATTCTTTTGTTATTCCTTTATTTTATCATTTAGCCCAACCTATGCCTTCCATTCTCTATTAAAAGAGCCAATAACTCTGCAAATACAAGTTACATAACCAAGCTCCCACTTAACATCACAATGATGTGATTTGCTTGGTTTAGCATATTGTATAGGTTTAGCCATTATAGTTTATAAACCATTGTTTATGGCTTAATCTATTATGCACCCAGCCAACAGATTAATGCAATAACTCCCAACTGAACGAGTCATTACTTATTAAAATGTGCAAACTAGCCACTTTCCAATGTTTGGCTGGGAGGCTTTGCAAAAAATAGAATCAAAGAGTTCACTTGCAGAAACAGGAAACAAATAACAGTCTGATAACCTTTCAAGAATTATGTAAAGGTTATATGAAATTACCTGCTTGCTTCATGTCAAAAGGTATCTTCCAATTTTAAGCAATTTTCAGCCATCATTGGTAATACGTTCATATTACTTTGATGCATTTTTTTTCTCATTATCATCTTTGCCTCACACTCATTCATTCTCAGCCTTATTTCATCCAGCTGGCTTTGAAGAACTATGTTGAAGGGTTGTTGGGTTTGGGTTGTTGTTGGGTTTTCTTTGCAGATGATATTACAGTGTATTGATGCAACAGCCCCATGATTGCTCACAAACAAGACCACATAGATAACCACAGCAACCTGCATTACAGAACATGAAGCTGAGGACATCAAAGGGATGATGAAAATGGTGTTGAGAATCAGCAGCCAGAGAATGAAGAAAGTGTCAGAATAGTTAGAAACAATGCATATGAACTGAGAATTTTGACTCCTCTCCTCTAGTGAATATTTGGGGTAGCCTCAAGCTTCCCTGAGCTCAGAGTTTTGAACATTTTATTTGCATCCTTTTGCTTCCTTCTGTTTTGTGGAAATGAACCTTGTAAGGAGAATTATGAGCAGTTCTAAGTGAAGAATCTACATCTGGACAAAATCTTTATTAAAATGAAATGTGTTCAGTTTTTGGAAAATTCATGGACATATCAATGTGGTTTTCTTGTCCAAAAAATGATTTCCAATGCCTTTATCTTGAACTTGTTTTTTAACTAGTTTATAACTCTGAAATTTCCTGGTGATACTAATCAGGACTGGTCCTGCTTAACTTTTCAAAATTAGCCAAAGAGCTTTTAAATTCAAATCCTCATGCTCTCTTAAAGATTAACTTTGTGGATGTTTCTCCAGAATTTTATATATCTATAGGCAACTGATCATGTGTAAACTTCCATTCTTACTTTCCATACAAATAGCAATCTCTTGACTGAAATAATGAACCATACACATCGCAAGCACACCCTTATTTTACATGTTTTTTTCTCTCTCTAGAAGCTTTTTACAATCTTAACAATACTGAATATGTCTCAAATGCAAGTCCATTTCAGTCTCCTGACATCTATCCTTCAAAAGTGAAATATACGACGTGGACATTTATCTTTTCTCTTGCTGAGGCAGCAGCAGATGGGGGAATGACGTGGACACTTCTATTTTATGGTAATCACTCCTATCATTAATCTAGTTACACATTACCAAATCTTTTCTTCTTGTTTAAACCTAAAATCTATGGAACAGTTCCTGAGAGGCCAGACATTTCACCCTCTTCTTTAAGAAAGGATTTGTCATTCTAAAAATATCAGACAAAGATGCTTTTTTTTTTTTACTAAGCAAAGATTTTTGCCTTTCCCCCAGACTTTCTGATCTGAAATCATCACAAAAGCAGGGATCCTTTTCTCTAACATCATATGGAACACATTCAGTCACTAACCTTACAAAAAGAGAAAGGAGCTACAGGTGTGGGTTAGCTCTAACCTTTGAAAATAAAGTTGGCACAGGAGGAAGGAATGAGAATGTCTGGTGATTATTTGTTTATCGATTGATTGAATTTTATGCCGTCCATCTTCCTTTAAGATGATTTTTTAAATTAAACATAACAGAAAAACAAAACAAATGGAATTTAATGAGTAGGTGTATATATACATGTTAGAGAGAAAAGATCTGGACAACTAGAGTTTGAAGTAAAGTATTCATAGGCAACCAAACACAAAAGAACCACTATGAGTTTGTGTGTGTTGTGAAGATGAATCCAATATTACTGCAGGGAAGTAATTTTAGAAGGCTAGCTGAAATAAAAAAACACTTTCAGAATGACTAAGAAGGAAGGAAGGATAAGCAGGCATCGGCTAGATTTTTGAGCTAATGTACAAAATTATTATTCTGCACACATGACTAGATTCACACATAAATTTAAGCCATAAATCAATGTGCATTAGGTCTAAATTCAGCCATGTCAAGTAATCCAAATAAGCCAAGCTTTATTTGCCCAGTGAAACAGAAAGTGGAGAACCTTTTGATGGTCACTGAACATTGGAGAGGGGTGGGGAAGAGCCCTGAGAACCATAAAACGGATCATCCACATTATATGCATAAGTAGGCCAGAGGGATTGGGGATTCTCTTTTCACGTGTTTCTCATCTTAAAATGACAGGAAACCTGGCTGTTTTTGATAGTTATGAGCTGCAAAAAGGGGATTCAAAAATGGCCTATAGGCGTGTGCTACCTATGGCTACCATATCTGGTCAGCACAAGTCTGTCAAGGAAGAGAACTTTTGTATCTATTTGCTATTATCAAACTGATTGATCAGATTTTTGTTGTCCAGATATCGTAGTTCTACTAAACCATCAATGGTACCATACAAAGATTTATTATGGATAACCTGATATCATTGAACAGAACAATCAAAGGCACAATTGAGTTTCAATTTGAGCTTAAAGCTCTGAAACCCAGATTACATAAATCGGACAATGTTCTAAATTTTTTAGAAATAAAATAATAATAATAATAATAATAATAATAATAATAATAATAATAATAATAATAATAATAATAATAATAATAATAATAATAAAAATAATCTCAGATGTTATCAGTAGACACACAAATATATGTAGATTTTATTTTCCCTTTGATAATTTGGCCCACTGAATGGTAAGGACAAGACTCTCCTAGAGATGAGAGGATGAGATGGTAAAAGTGGAAACAGTCCTTCAATCATTTGCCTTGAGGCAAACAGGAAGGTATTGGAATAGGAGGAGAGTAGAGTAACAAAGAGGCTACATCAGGACTGAACAGTTTATTATCCTGTACACAGGCTGACCTTGGGGCAAGTGACAGAGAATGTGGAATGGTGGAGATTCTGGGAGAGAACCTTGATGCTATCAGGCAATATTCAAAGGCCTGGGAAAGGTTGAAATAGAAGAAATATTGGGGGAAAGGAAATATTACAGGAGAAAGGGTCAGCTATAGAATGATAAGTTTATAAATGGACTAAAGGTCCAAATAAATTTGAAATAATATTTTGGAATTAATAATAAAGAATCCTTCCTGTGGGAAAATGCTGTTAAAAAAGAACATAGTATAAGATTTTAAAAACTGAACACTAAAGAAATCTAAAGAGATTTCTTTACAAGAACATTTATAATTATAGAATGAGGCAAAATATTTTAATAGTGGATATAGTGAATGATATTTTGGACCCAGAAGTTAATTTTAATGGTGTCTGTTACTATACAATTACTAAAAGATGTTATAGAAGAGGAATACCTCTCTCAGACAAGCTGAAGACTGACATGGAAAAAAATTACACTGGATATTCAAGAGAAACCAATTGATGTTAAAGTTTTAAAGAATTTTTTGAGAAGGATCAAAGAAAAAGAAGAGTTCAAGTTTTACAACTTAATTTGAAGGAACTTGTTATGACCCAGATAGGCAAGACTAGGCAGGCCTCCAGAATGTTCTTTATTACTGTTGGAAAGGGTTACCAAATGACCCTCCACTGACCAGTCAGGCTCCACGCCCAGACCCCCAAACAACAGCCCTTAATTACCCAGCAAGTCCACAAGGCAAAAGTCCGGACAGAAAGCCCCAGGCAGTTCTCAGAGCCAGGCAAAGGTCCAAGCCAAGAAGCAGTTTTCCAAAAAGGTCACAGTGAAACAAAAGACAAACACAGTTCACAAACCAAAAGGCAAAGAGCACTTCTCAAAACAAGATGGGGTCCAAGGCAAGGCAGGTGTGAAGGGAGAATCTTCAGGGCTAGGGCAAGCCAAGAACAGTCCTCACAGTAAGGCAAAAACAGTTTTTGACTTACAGAGCGAAAGCAGTTCTTGAAGCAAAGCAAAAAGCAGTCTTTAATGCAGACAAAAGCAGTTCTTAAAGCAAGGCGAAAGCAGGCAAAGCCGAGGAGTGTAATTTGAAAACAAACACTTGTGCCTGGCAAAAGCCCCTCCTCATGGGGTCTCCTTAAATGTTACTCTCCAGGTCAGGGGTAGGCAACCTTGGCTCTTTTATGACTCATGGACTTCAACTCCCAGAATTCCTGAGCCAGCCACGCTGAGGGGAAAGGGAGAGGTTTCCAAGCTGAGCCATGCCGGCTCAGGAATTCTGGGGGTTGAAGTCCATGAGTCATAAAAGAGCCAAGGTTGCCTACCCCTGACCTGGAGAGTAACATTTAAGGAGACCCCATGAGGAGGGGTGGGTCACCTTCCTCCTGAGTAGTCGGGTCGCCCTGCACTGACTCTGCCTTCTTTCCATTC
This sequence comes from Protobothrops mucrosquamatus, assembly GCF_001527695.2. NCBI lineage: Eukaryota > Metazoa > Chordata > Lepidosauria > Squamata > Viperidae > Protobothrops > Protobothrops mucrosquamatus. The sequence continues at coordinate 191,863 of NW_015386802.1, forward strand.
TTCACACTCAGGGACGGAGTGGGGGAGACATTTGCTCTTCTCTGGATCTCTGGAGCTCCTCTGCTCTCCTTTGATCAGCCTCAACCCTCTCTTCCTCCCTGCCTACTCTTTTAAGACCCAATGGGCCCAGGACTGCCTCGTCCTCATTCTCAGGTTGTTCCTCCTGAGCCATAGAGACTGCACCAGCCCCCTGCGTCAGCCCCTGCTCCTTCTCCTCCTTCTCCTCCTCCTCCTCCTCCTCCTCCTCCTCCTCCTCCTCAGACTCGGGCTCTGATGGAGCCATGACAGAACTAAAGATTAAGATTATTAAAAGTAAAAGCAAGGAATATACGTTTGGTATATTTGATCAAAATTAAAATACATATGTAGTATTTGTAAAATCTTCATGTCCAAAATGTGCTTACAGAGAGTGGACTTCTTTTGATATTTTGATATTTTGGGGGGGAACTGCCAAAACATAATAGACTTTTACAGTCTTCATCGGGATGCTGTCAGAAGATATACAATGGCTCAATAATCCAATACAGGAAAATCAAAGATCTACTTCTCTTTTATCACAATTTACAATTATATAATATATTTATATTGATTATATTGATCCACTAGGCTAGAAAGAGGTATGCCCAATCCTTTTTGAGAAAGTAAAGAATAATAGGCAGGGCAAAATGGTGCTTTGAGCTGTAAGTATGAGCTCTCCTAAGTGTCAGATGATCCTCTTTCTCAATTCTTAAAAGTGGAGCCTGGTATATTTTCTAGAAAAGCCAATTTGAAACAATCAGAACGCCTGCATTTGACAAATGCAAAATGGCAGAAACTCCACAATACAAACAGAGACCAGGTATGCATCTGTGTCACTTTTCTGTAGCTGACAATGGGTTTCTATTTGCCATTAGGTGCATTGATCCACAGGCAGAGAAAAACTGAATGGATAGAAAAGTGATTATATTTCCTCTGTTTTCTATCCCCCACTGGCCTCAGTTCTTCTACTCTTCTATCTATGGCTATGCAGCACTGAATTAACTTCTTGGAGAGCAAGAATGTACTGTTGAACAAAATATGATACCCCACTTCATTAGATAGGCTGTCTTTAAAATGGTCAGCTAACTCAGTTAATTTCAGGTGACATCTCTAGCATAAAATTGGAACTCAGTTATGTACACCCTGACTTTGTTTATCTTGATGCAATCTGGAAATTTCACAGTTAATTATTACTCATCTGGCAGGTAATCAAAGGCAAATCTCAGTTTAAGAATAAAATTAGTATAATTTTGCTGGACAGGATCATAGTTATTTATAGTTTTCTTGGCAGGTCAGTTTATCAAGTCCAAGTATAAATACCATCTAAGTATAATCTATGAAATATTGTCAGTCACACACACACACACACGCACACACACACACACACTGACGTAGCATAATCATAGGAAGTTGTGGGACTAAATAGTTTGTGCTACTAAGAGTATAGCACATGGGTGTCAAACTCACTGCATCACGTGACGTGTCATGACGTATCGTGACTTTTTTGCATTGCCAGAGCTGGGGTGATGCAACTGGCATGCGGGCCGACAGTTTGACACCCCTGGTATAGCAAGTGATAGATCTGTATTATCTATGTGTAATCTAGGTGGTTTCTTGAATCAGTTGATTAATTTGGGCATCTACCTAATTTTGATGCAGTCCCATCATTATATTGAATAAAGGTTTTCAGAAATCGGTTCGGTATTAGTAATAAGAGGATTAATTGCTATCTAGGCCTCAAAACATAAAGCATATTTGTCTCCCTAAAAGAGTAATAATAGTTCACCAACACTAATTTCAGGTTTTTTTATAGTTAACTTGAACAGGACATGGTTAAAACCAGAGCTTTTTTTTGTCACAGAATGCCCAGAACGCAGTTCCAGCACCTTTTTTGGATGGAACCTTGCAGGGTAGGCAAGTCGAGTTGTATGACATGTGTGAGTTCTGGCACCTTTTTTTTTTTTTTTTTTACAAAAAAAGCACTGGTTAAAACAAAAAAAGAAGTCCTCCAGAGCTCTGTTCAATATGATTTATTATTCTGTTATTGTATCAGAATTCTGGTCAAATTCTGATTAAAGAAAGAATGCTAATCAATATACTATTTTCAAATAAAAAAATCTCTATGCTGACAATTTAAGATGTCAATTTAAGATTCTGATTCTTTTTCTTATACTTTTTCAGTGTAAAAGGGAAGAGAGTTGTGTCTTTTCCAATGTTTGAATCCCTGGATTGTTTCAGAAAGAGCTTTTAGACTTATCAATACGGGAACCAGCTTTCAGAGAGATAATCAGATCTTTCAGTGTTATTGCACCTAGTGGCCTCTGTTAGTTGTTGATCCCAGAGAGTACCTTGGTTACACAGGAACTCCAGGAGATCAGGCAACAGCAATTACACCTGGAGTAGACAGATAGAGAATATAATTGAACACTGATGAGAATTTATGTTTGACTCTACTCAGTGGCAATAGAACCAATGAAGTACTTATTTGCCCTTATTGGGATGTCATTTAGTGGTACCCCTGTTGGAGAATGATGATCATGATCAGGTTGCTGCAAGTGGTTTGAATAATATTTTGCTGATGAAATTGCTCTTACTTGCTGTATCCTAAACTCCAAAATGGGTAGGATCTAACAAGGGGACTGGAGCAAAAGCCTTATACTCCTTATTGTTAAGAGTTTAGTTCACTTTGGGGAGTCTGAGGAATGAGATATGTCTAGCTTAACAAAGAGAAGGATTAGGGGGGACATGTCACAGAGGGGCTGTCACAGAGAAGAGGGAATCAGAGCATTAGAGGACAGGACAAGAAGAAATGGGTGGAAACCTGTTAAACAGAGATCTAACCTAGAAGTAAGGAGATATTTTTTTTTGACAGTGAGAACAGTTACTCAATGGAATAGTTTGTCTCCTAGAGTTGCGGTGCTCCATCACTGGAGGTTTTCAAAAATATATTGGATAACCATTTGACCAGGATGGTATAAAATCTCCTGCCTTGAGCAGAGGGCTGGACGAGAAACTTCTGAACTCTCTGCCAGCCCTATAATTCTATGATATATATGCTGGCTCAGGAATTCTGGGAGTTGAAGTCCACGAGTCATAAAAGAGCCAAGGTTGACTATCCCTGAGCTAGATCCATGCCACTTTGGAATCCTTTGGCCAGCTAGGTGTGGCTGCATGATTGGAGGTGAAGGATATCAGTGCTTATTTTGGATAAGGATGCTACCCACAAGTGTGAAAGAGATACTGATTATGTGTCTGATGTCATGACATGACTTTGCTATACCAATTTAACAATGGTTCTCTGCTGAACATCATTTTGATATCATGGTTTGTTATAGATGCTGTTGGATAAATGCTGTCGTGTTAGCATTTGCAATGACTTTTGGACAGAAAAGTTTAATTGATTCAAGTTCTGTGTATGTGTGTGTGTATACAATAAAATCTTGCTTTACTTGGACTTCAGTAAGGCATTTGATAAAGTAGATCACAACCTACTACTTGACAAGATAGAAAAATGTGAGGTAGACAGCATCACCACCAGATGGATCCGTAGCTGGCTGACTGGCCGTACTCAGCGTGTGGTCCTCAGACGAACTGCATCTACATGGAGGGAAGTGTGTAGTGGGGTGCCCCAGGGTTCTGTTCTGGGCCCAGTGCTCTTCAACATCTTCATCAATGATTTGGACAAGGGGATAGATGGGGAACTCATCAGATTTGCAGACGACACCAAGCTGGCAGGAATAGCCAACACTCCAGAAGACAGGCTTAGGATACAGGAGGATCTGGACAGACTTGAACACTGGGAGCTATCTAACAAAATGAAATTCAGTGGTGAAAAAAGTAATGTTCTACATTTAGGCAAGAAAAACCAAATGTACAGGTATAGTATAGGAGGTACCTTGCTCAATAGTAGTAACTGCGAGAGGGACCTCGGAGTCCTAGTCAACAATCACTTAAATGTGAGCCAGCAGTGTGCTGCAGCTGCCAAAAAGGCCAACACAGTGCTAGACTGCATTAATAGAGGGATAGAATCAAGATCACGTGAAGTGTTAATACCACTTTACAATGCCTTGGTAAGGCCACACTTGGAATATTGTATCCAGTTTTGGTCGCCGCGATATAAAAAAGATGTTGAGACTCTAGAAAGAGTACAGAGAAGAGCAACAAAAATGATTAGGGGACTGGAGGCTAAAGCATATAAGGAACGGTTGCTAGAATTGGGTATGTCTAGTTTAACAAAGAGAAGGACGAGGGGGGACATGATAGCAGTGTTCCAATATCTCAGGGGCTGCCACAAAGAAGAGGGAGTCAAGCTATTTTCCAAAGTGCCTGAAGGCAGGACAAGAAGCAACAGATGGAAACTAATCAAGGAGAGAAGCAACCTAGAACTAAGGAGAAACTTCCTGACAGTTAGAACAATTAACCAGTGGAACAACCTGCCTCCAGAAGCGGTGAATGCTCCAACACTGGAAGTTTTTAAGAAGAGACTGGACAGCCATTTGTCCGAAATGGTATAGGCCAGTGATGGCAAACCTTTTAGAGACCGAGTGCCCAAACTGCAACCCAAAAGCCACTTATGTATCACCGGGTGCTGGGTGGGTGTGGCCCACTCGGCGGGCACAGCTACAGTGGGCTTGGCAGACTGGGTGAGTGTGGCCACTGGATGGGTGTGGCTGCAGTAGTCATGGCAGATTGGGTGGGCATGGCCGGGGTGGGCGTGGCCACTTCGATGTTGCTTATGGGGAGGGACACCTGTGGGAGCCGGGCAGGGTTGGGGGAGATCCAGGGGGTCTCTGGCGGGTGGGATGGTGGGCTCCCCAATGGCGGCTCCAGGCTGGCTGGCCTTAGGCCAGTGATGGCGAACTTTTAGAGACCACGTGTGCTGGGGTGATGGCGCGTGCCCACAGAGAGGGCTCCGTGTGCCGCCTTTGGCACGCGTGCCATACGTTCACCACCACTGGTATAGGGTTTCCTGCCTGAGCAGGGGGTTTGACTAGATGACCTCCAAGGTACCTTTCAACTTTATTATTATTATTATTATTATTAATTGTGTTATGATCGCTGAATTATATTTTGCATAAAGTATGTCAATCTATAGCTTTTTAAAAATTCAGTAGAGGGGCTACACTTGATCAAGAATCATTTTTAATGATATGAAATTGTGGTTTTAGCAGTGTAGTGCTGTAAAACCACTACAAAAAGTATTGATATAAATCCAATAACTTGTCAAAGAGCTTTTCCATTAAGTCTTGACTTACCCTTTGGAAACCTATTTCAAATCCCAAAAGCTGTAATGAAGCAATTTTGGAGATGCTCCTTTATTACTTTTTTCCTCTCTGCACCTTTTGTGGGCAGTGTGATCATTAGACTTGGCTTTATCTTTCATTCTCTGCACAAACATCAGACTCTTGACCAAAACAGTAACACTCTGGAATAGCCTTCTAGGATTCTAACTGACCATAATGCCAGGACACGGGATTTTTTTACAGAATTTGTAGAGATGTAACATGATTTGTTGTTGTTGTTGTGTGGGTTTCAGATGCAAGCCCATCCCGCTTCTTGACATCTATCAATCACAAGTCAGATGTATGATGCAGAGATGTGCCTTTTCCCTTCATAAAGCAGCAGATTGGATGACCCAGACACTTCTATTCTGTGGTGATCACCGCTATCATTAATCTAGTTATACATTACAAAACCTTTCTCTTTTAAACCTAAGGTCCATGTCACCCTCCTTTTTGAAGAAAGAGTTTGTCATCCTAAAAATGCCACACAAAGATGCTGATTTCAGAAATGCCACGGAGAGATTGACTTTAAAATTAGATGTCACCATCTTCTCAAAGCTAAATTACTTTTCCTATTCATGCTGGGGTGATATTAGAATCTGACATCTCTTCTGTGTATTTTTCCCCAACCTCAAACTTGTAGTAACTGGAAGTAGAATGCAGAATAAGTAGATAAAGGAAGAAGCAGAAGAATCATTAGCATAATAAGCTTGGATACAGTAAATAACTATTTGTCTCCTTTACTGACTTCTGCAACATGAGGAACTGTCCTTTTAAAGATCATTTGATCATTTCATATTTCATATAGAACAAGACTTCAAGAATGGAAAAGAGTTTGCAACAATGTTTATAGCACTGGAAAGATATTCATTTCTGTATATATAAGGTCTAGACAAAATATGATATGATATATATTATATTGTATTTTATATACTATATTATGTATATTATATAATATTATAATAATATAACCAGCAAGAACAGGTGAGACCATAAAATAAGGAAAGTCATAGAAATGAAGAAGTTAAATTGTTCCGGGACTTAAATTTCAAACAGACAGATACCCTGCCACACAACACCCCATACTTAACAATTGTTGATAAGAAAGACAAAAAAGTCTGGATGTGATAGAAGAGAAGAGAAAGAACTGGAGAAGATAACAAAATACAAAGGCCTGCAAATAGAAATAGAATGACTGTAGCAAAAGCAAGCAAAGGTAGTAAAATAGTAATAGGCACCTCCAAAACCAACCGGAGCCCCACTTAAACACCATCAGCATTGACAAATTCGCCATTAGTCAATGGCAAAAGGTGGCTTTACTCAGAAGAGCTTCCATCTTGCGACAATACCTGTAACACCATCAAATATCCACTTCTGCCTATCCCAAGACCATGGAAAGGACTCGATAAACAGACGAAAATGCCTTCTTCCAATCTGAACATCTGGCTGACTGTACGACAAACCATATTAATAATAACAATGCTGTTCAGAAATTATAACATTTTAGAACTTTCACTTGCTATCTTGACAGATGGATGAGATTATTATATATAGTAAGTAATTATAAAATAAAGTAATTACTTTAAAAAAATGTTATTATCTTTAGTTGTTGTTAGTGAATTGTCAATCACCAATGAAGACTTCATCTTTGATATATTATTAGCTGCATTACCTTTATTCCTTTCCTTTAGGACTAATTCTTAAAAGTCTTGGTCATGGAAGGCACAAATTTGTGCCTCAATTGTTAGATAAAGATTGATTTTCCCTCTTCTTTTTCAGTTCCAGATTTCAAGGAATATGGTGTTCAATCAGAGGAAAATATAATTACATCATTTGGAGCAGAAGCATTACATCATATCAAAACTGGCTGTGCAGACAGGCATCCTGCAGGGGGGATGTGGTTACCTAGCAACTTTAGAGATGTGATTAACACTTTTTGACTCCCTCTCCCCCCCTCCTCATGTCTAAACTAGACATGCCATGCACTTACATGCATCCTTCTCCCGAGTTTTTATTTTTCTTTTAAAACAAGAAGTAACCTCTTGAGATTGTATGTCTGAGTGATAAAAAGTGGGGGCAGGGGCTGGTTGCTTTTCTTCTCGTTCCCTCTGTCCATTTTTTTTCCCTTTTCAGTGACAGAATTATTGGTGGATGCAATTCTTAAGAAAATAAAAGCCAGGAGGGAGAAGATATAAGCTTTCTTATGAGTCTATTGTTGTGAGATGACCCTGAATTGTGCAGCAACCTGACTTATAGCAGAAAAAAAGAATAGTTAGATGGATCAAAGTTCTATATGGCAGAGATGGTCACGGTTTTTTTTGCCAGAGACTATAACTTGGATCTTCAGAAATAAAACTTCCCAGAAAGACTCGTTAAGGAACTCCCTAAATCAGGGCTTTTCAACCAGTGGTACGGGTACCACCTGTGGTACATTGGCACCTGGCAGGTGGTACGCAACCATCCTAGAAAAGTGGTAGCGGGGGAGGGGAATGAGCTGAACCAGTGGCAGCACCGCACAAGCTTGAGCGAGAGATGGCTGGAGCTGCAGGGCTGTCAGGGCTCAGCGGAAGCACCAGGATCAGCGCCAGGATCCAGCTGTAGCTCCGCGCTGATCCTGGCCTTCTGCTGAGCCCAGAAGAAGCACCGATCAGCTGGAATGTTGCAGCATCTCCATGGTCTTGTGATTTACATTCAGATGCTTGGCAACTGATTCATATTTATGATGGTCACAGCGTCCCAGGGTCATGTGAAGTGACCAAAACCTGCTGCAACCACCCAGCAGACGGGGGGAATAAAAACCAAACACCCCCCACCCCCGCTGCCAATCCTCAACAGAAATGCTCACAACAATGAAAACCTCGGACAGGAGGAAGAGTGCCGCCGGGTGGGCAGGCAGGTGTCTTGCTCGGCTGTGGCTTGGGGGGCACTTTTTCAGTGCCATTGTAACTTCGAACAGTCACTAAGCGAACTGTTGTAAGTCGAGGACTACCTGTACTTTATCAGTTTTTTCCTTTTTTTTTTTTTTTGGTCATCAAGTTTTTGACACCTTGCTAGGCGACTGGTGGTACTCGGATATTGCCATATTCTAAAAGTGGTACAATGGGTGAAAAGGTTGAAAAGCCCTGCCCTAAGTCACTTCCTTATTAATAACCATCTAACTCCCAATGCATTCTGTCAGGGAGGCAGCAAAGAAGTAGGCCTATCCCCACTCGCATTTAAACATGGCACAGCCATGTGCTTACAACCCTTAATAATAATAATAATAATAATAATAATAATAATAATAAATTTAATTTATATGCCGCCCTTCTCCCAGCGGGACTCAGGGCGGCGCACAACATATTTAAAACAAAACATAAATACATTCCCCCCCGATAAAACCGAATTAAATCAAATTTTAAAGTTGTGTCTCTGTCAAATTGTTAAAAGATAAACCCCAAATAAAAT